>NC_056741.1:1251760883-1251872851 GCF_019279795.1 Protopterus annectens | reverse complement strand
TACCAAAGCCATATCGGAATAAGAGGGCAGAGAAAATATTTAGCTACAATAAGGGCCAGACGACATATAGTTCTGGCGTTAAAGCACAAAAGCAACAGCAAGGGATATCGTGGACTGAACCTCAACAGGTAACGTAGTAAGAATGGAAGTCTCGGTGTGGTATTTGCTTTCCACAGGCGTGACAATTGTTAACTTTTTCTGACATCGGTTAGAGTAAGAAAAAAAGGATCCACAACGGGGTACTTGGCTTTAGAGGACTTCAACTTCAATTCAGAAATGAAAACTCGGGTAGCGGCCAACCGGCACTCGTGTGAACTACTTCTGCTTCGGGCTCCTTGGCAAGAAAGACTGATGTAATGGCGTCAGCTGCCTGACTTTATACCACCAACGACCTGATGTCAGTCCTGGAGCGACGGCAACAGACGCAGACATACTACGACTGGTATTCGGGCTGACTGAGGGCTACCCCTGGCAGGATAACCAAGTGATGACCGCAACAGTGAAACAAGAACATCCTAAGTTACTCAGCTCAGTGTTGGGCATTGGTAAGGCAGGAGATCTTAAGGAGGTAGCAGTGCATGGAGCAAACAATCATCCATTGCTGTCTCTGCAGCAAGGATGCAATCAGCATCAAACTGCCTTTGCCCTCCATAGCTTTCCTCAACACCAAGGCCATTAAAAGTTCAGAAGGGATGGCATACAGCTAACCTTTGCTCCAAAGAACTGAAAATTCATTCACAGCTACAGCCAACTGGAAATTCAGGAATTCCGCAGAAAAGCAAACAGTTCTACCTCTGGAGGGCTCCAAACCAGTGTTCTTTCCAATGACAAAATGACTTGCTAAACCATACTGTGCTGAGGGGATATGCTTAGTAACAAGATGGATACTCTACTCTGAAGCAGTATCGCTGACCAACACTGGCTACACTGCTGCCTACGTGTTTGTTGATTGTAATGCATACACGTAAAAAATACAGTTTTGTCTGCATACCATAAACATTGATGTTTAAGAAGTTTAACTGTTGCAATAGTAACATCTTGGGATTTCCTACTGTGGAAGCCCTTTGTCGGCTAGAGTATCAGAGATATGTATCCCTTCTAGCCCACCAGACAACCTCCTCTTCTGGCATCAGGATGTCTGGGTATAAGGGTCATCAGCTGGTACAATTTCTCAGGTCCTTCCTGCCCACACAGGAATAAAGCACCACTCTCCTAACCCTAAGCTTAGAGTACAACCCACCCATACTGTCTCCAGCATGGTTAGGATAAAAGAAACTTGAAAGGATGACCTAAACGGGGAGGGGAACCAAAATGAGAGGTTTAAAAGGAACCACCCTAAACCAGAGTTATGAAGAGAGGAAGGTGGGAGGGAAGATTCTGCAAACAGTAAAGATACTTGAGCATCTACATTTACGATGACAACTGTAGTATACTAGTGTTTCACTGCAGCAGTAATAACATCTTACGAAGATCACAAAGCTACAGGAGAGGTGGCTGTGAACATATCAGGCAGAGGACAGGAGCCCCTGCAAGACTGCAGAAGCAAACCCAGCTCTGGCTCCAGATGTAGAGGTTAAATTGCAGTGTTTTGAAAAAGTGAGGACAAACGAACAGGTGGTCGTTTCCAGAATATCTTGAGTGGACACCTCCTGATACAGCACCGGTAGCTGTGGCCCCTTGTGGAGTGAGTCCTTGTATGCTCAGATATTTTTTTTGCCATTATGCTTGCAGCAGAAAAAAAGAACAGTTGTGTAAACTTACCATAACCCCTCAGGCAACCCGTACGTCGACTCCTATACAAAAGCTTCAGCTTGGCTGCCGTTGTCTGGGACGTCACAATTAGGGCCATAAACCAGGGACATTAAATGTGACATCTGCACGCACAGACCTCAGAAAGTACAGTTGTGTACCTACCATAAATGTAGATGTTAGAGTGTATTCACTGTTGCAGTCATTACTCTTGGGTTATCCTGCTGGCAGGGTCCGGCATCGGTTGCTGTCGCCTCTTTCCAGACGTCAGTGCACCAGGGGTATAAAAGATGCAGCCGATGCCATTTTCTTCAGTTTTTCTTGCCCCAGATGTCAGGTGCCCCCAAATTGGTAGGCTGAAAAATATGCCAATAAAAATGCATGCACAAAATTAACTTTCTTTACCAACAAGCAAATACACCAAATAGGTTGTATAGGATAGAGAAGTGCAGTTAAGTCCCAGCAAAGAGAAGGGGGGTGGTGGGTGGGTAACCTGGACTGCAACAGTAAATACACACTAACATCTACATTTATAGGTTCATACTAGGCTATCTGCCCTAGGGCATTTATAAGCCTAGCCAGAGTTGTGTGGCTTTCACCACCCCTTAGGTTGAAGAATACTATACCCATTAGTTTGCCGTGCCTCTGTCCAGCAGTGATACAGAGATGATCCCCTGGGTAAACCTACAATCTCCCATCCACTGGTCAAGATTCCTCTTGAACAGAGCCAGCGATGTGCTCTGTCTCACATGGACCGGGATTCTGTTCCACAGCATAGGGAGTCTCTGGGTGATGAATCTGTCCCTCCAGCACGTCCTATTTATATCCGTGTTGAGGTTTAAGTCTCTTGCTCTTGTGGCTCTGGTGGATTTGGATTTTTTGAGGTGGAGCATGTCCATTAATTCCGGGTTGGACATGGCCGTGTATGTCAGGCACAGGTCACCTCTGAGCAGACGGTATATGCGACTGAATAGAGCTGGAGTTTCTTCAGTCCGGCAGCATATGGCATATTTTTGAGCCCCTTTATTCTTTTGGTGAGGAACTTTTGGGGTCTTTCCAATTGCTGCAGGTGTTGGGTAAGATATATTCCGAATGGGGCATTGTACTCAATCATTGGTCTGATAAGTGAAGAGTACAGGGGAACAATGACCTCCCTTGATCTGGACGTGAATCCCTTCATAATCAGGTGGGCAATGTAGAAGTTCCTCCTAACCACTTTGGCAATGTGAGTGTCAAAAGAAAGGTTACTGTCAACTTGGGTCCCCAGGTCCCTGATAACCTCTTATGTGCTTAATGGATTGCCACCTGTGTGGTAACTTGGGGTTATCTTGTTTTTACCAAAGGGTATGACTATACATTTTTTGGCGTTTAACTTAAGGCCATGGCTCTGGCACCAGTTATCCGTTTCTATGACACCTCTCTGAAGGATATCTGTGTCTGATGGATTTTCAACTATGGCGCCCAGTTTGCAGTCATCTGCAAACTTTGTCAGCCACAATCCTCCTATGTTTGCCCGCACTTCTGAAAAGTAAATGCCGAACAAGAGGGGGCCCAGGACTGAGCCCTGTGGGACACCGCCAGACCGCTTGGAGTCTGACATGGCACCAGCAACTCTAACCCTGTGGGTTCTGTCCTTGAGCCAGTTTGTAACCCATCTTGTGACATATGGGTTTACATTTAAGCTGGTGAGCTTTTCTATGATACCCGAGTGGGGTATTGTGTTGAAAGCTTTTGCAAGGTCAGGGTAGGCTGTGTGAACTGCCTTACCCTCATCAATGGCCTTGGTGACAGTTTCAAAAAAGTCGACTAAGTTCAAGAGGCATGATCTGCCCTTGACAAAGCCGAATTGGGTAGGATCCAATGTCTGTAGGTCCCCTATGTCTTTATTTATGAGTTCCATTATGATCCTTCTCCATAGCTTTGCAGACCAGGCTTGTTAAGCTTATGGGGCGGTAATTTCCAGGGTCCGTAGAAGCACCGCCTTTGTGGAGTGGGACCATAGTTGCCGTACGCCATTCTTTGGGTACGTATCCTGTAGTAAGGCTAAGATTAAACAGCAGCCTTTTGTGTGGGTTTAGTTCCTCATTGAGTTCGTGTAGCACACAGCTGGGGACACCGTCCGGTCCCATTGATGCTGTGTTTTTTGCTTTAGAGAGAGCAGCTCTCACCTGGGCATCTGAGATGTTTGGTAGGCTAGACTCTGGTGGGATAAATATTTCTCCTTTTGGGGGGGAGGGAGGGGAGAAATTTGCACTGAACCTGTCTGCCAGTATGTTGGCAATGTCTGTGGGTTCAGTGATTTTTGTATCATTTTGGACTAATTCTGAGCATATCTGGGAGTTTCCACCCATGTTTCTAACATAGCTAAAGAAGGCCTTATGATTGTCTTGTGTGTCTTCAGCGATTTTTCTCTCAAAGTTGGCCTTGGATGATTTTATGAGTGATCGTAGTTTTTTGCTAGTATTGATCAGAGATGCCTTCCCTTTTAGGGATTTTGCTCCGTCATGTAGTAGCTTTCTCCTCTTGTTGTAGAGTTTGTTTATGGCTGGAGTCCACCAGACCGGGCGCCTGCCTTTGGTGGAAAGGGTCTTGATTTTATTAGGGATTGCTTGATCCATACATTCCTGGAGGTGCTCGTAGAAAGAATTTGTAAGGGTTTCAGCATCGTGGGTTGTGGTTTCCACTGGCTCGGGGGACTTGAAGGATACCATTCCAGTCTTAACTGTGAAGTTTGCTTTTGAGAAGTTCTTCACTGTGGTCTTTTTTGCTGGGGTTGGGGGTGGGATGTGGATCTCCAGTGAGATTAACTTATGGTCTGATCTCACCAATGAGGGATATACTTCCGGTGTGGAGCATTTTGTCCCCATGTTTGTGATGATCAGGTCTAGTATATTTTCTCCTCTTGTGGGAATGGTGACTAGTTGTTCCATAGCATTTGAATTTATGAACTCCAGGAACCTTTGGGCTAGGGTGTTGGGGCTTGAGTAATGTTCCCAGTCTATGTTTAGGTAGTTGAAGTCACCCAATATGATGGTGTTTAGAGAGACATTCATACTCTCCAGTGTCTTCAGGAAGGCTGTTTGGGTTTCCTTAGTTTGAGAGGGTGGTCTGTAGCATGCTACAAACTGTAGGGCAGTTTTACCTATGGTTAATTGCACCTGGATGGTCTCCGATGCTTGCGTTGCCACTAACCTGGAGGTGTGGGTATCCTTTATGAATATGGATACTCCCCCTCCTTTTGTGGTTCGGTCCTGATTTTGGGGCCGGAACGCATGATATGAGGTATAACCTGATAGTGCTGGGGTGCTGTCAGGAGCCTTGAACCAGGTTTCAGTCACAGCACAGACATCAATGCTCTCCATACTGAGGAGGGCTTCGAGGGCGTGCATCTTGAGGTTTAGACTTCTGGCATTGAGCAGTATTACCCTTAGTTTTTTTCCATTTTTGTTTTCTAGGGCGGTAGGTTTATCATTTGAGCCTTGCCTAAAAAAGGCACTATGGGGGTGGCAAGAGCCTTTGCCAATATCCGGAAGCCCAGGGGTGACAGGTGCAAGCCGTCCCTTGCGAAGCAGCGTGGCCTGTCAAACATGTCATCCCAGGCAGGCAGACAGACATTGGATCCCCTAAGAATGACACCAGTAATTAAGCCAATTATTAAAGCTGATCATTTTGTCTCTGTATTGTGGCATCATTCTTGGTGAGGGTAGGATACTGCTCAGGGTCATACCGGCCTGGGCTACATAATCTGAGAGCTCCTCTATGTCTGTCTATTTTCATGTAGTCCAGTGAGGTACGTCTCAGGTCATTCACACCGGCATGGACAATGACTGAGTCATACTTGTACTTGCTGTGGAGTGACCCGAGTGCTTGTGTTATGTGGCGGATTCTAGCGCCCGACAGGCAGCTTACTGTGATCTTTTCCTTGTTCAGTCTGGTGAGTGGGACGTCAATGTGTCTGACTATGGAGTCACCTATAACAAGTGTGTCTGGCATTGTGTTTGGCCTTAAGGCTGTTTAGCACACTGACTTTGAGAACTGTGTGTTGCATGTCCTATGTCTCGAGGTGGCAGTTGCTTGGGTGTCTGCTTTGGTGGCCTCTGTAGTTTTGGTAGATTTTTGATCAGTGCCTCAGAGTATGTCTTTGTGAGTTTGTGTGTTTGTTTTGCAGTTGTGATAGTTCTATGTGAAACTGGGTTTGTGGTGTGCATGGTTTCCTTCTCCTCCTGCCTGGTCTTGCCAGTCCTGAGTTGAGAGAGCTCAGCCTCCAGTTTGGCTATATAGTTGCATCTCTCACATGTATTTGTGTTTTGTGGGAGAAGGAGTGGGTTGTCTGTGTACGAGGCAATTGTAACATTGCCTCAAGATGCCCAGATTCACCAGCTGAACAGGAGAGGATGCCAGCAACTGACCCTTCGACATGCTAGAAAAAGTTTGCGTGTAACTGAGTCAGAAGGGACCTATAGGGAAATGGGTAATCAAGGGGATTCTAGGCTAATGTAGTACTTTGTTTAGTATACAAGTACTTTACCTATATAAAAATGCTTTAGGAGCAAGTGCTGAGCTTTTGAGATAGAGAATAGACTGTTTAGATTCTTGTCATTTAGCTTGAGCCCATGGCTCTGGCACCAAGCATCTATTTCTGTAAGGCCCTTTTCGAGATTATCCACAACATTTGGGGATTCAATAATGGCTCCCAGTTTGCAGTTCTGTAAACTTTGTTAGCCAGAATCCTTTAGTGTTGGCCTATACTTCAGAGAAGTAGATGTCAAACAAAAGCGGTCCCAAGACTGACCCCTGAGGTACTCTGACTTGTCAGCTGGATTTGGAGTGGGCTACTTTTACAGCGTGGGTTCTGTCAGTAAGCCAGTTGGCAACCCATCGAGGGACGTAGGGATTAATGCCCAGCTTAGTAAGCACACACACACACTTGCCCCTTGCTTGCATTCACACACACACACACACACTTGCCCCTTGCTTGCATTCACACACACTTGCCCCTTGCTTGCATTCACACACACTTGCCTCTTGCATTCACACACACTTGCCCCTTGCTTGCATTCACACACACTTGCCCCTTGCTTGCATTCACACACACTTGCCCCTTGCTTGCATTCACACACACTTGCCCCTTGCTTGCATTCACACACACACACACACACACACACACTTGCCCCTTGCTTGCATTCACACACACACACTTGCCCCTTGCTTGCATACACACACACACACACACACACACACACTTGCCCCTTGCTTGCATTCACACACACACACACACACACTTGCCCCTTGCTTGCATTCACACACACACACACACACTTGCCCCTTGCTTGCATTCACACACACACTTGCCCCTTGCTTGCATTCACACACACACTTGCCCCTTGCTTGCATTCACACACACACTTGCCCTTGCTTGCATTCACACACACACTTGCCCCTTGCTTGCATTCACACACACACTTGCCCCTTGCTTGCATTCACACACACACACACACACACACACTTGCCCCTTGCTTGCATTCACACACACACACACACACACACACTTGCTTGCATTCACACACACACTTGCCCCTTGCTTGCATTCACACACACACTGGCCCTTGCTTGCATTCACACACACACACTTGCCACCTTGCTTGCATTCACACACACACTTGCCCCTTGCTTGCATTCACACACACACACTTGCCCCTTGCTTGCATTCACACACACACTTGCCCCTTGCTTGCATTCACACACACACTTGCCCCTTGCTTGCATTCACACACACACTTGCCCCTTGCTTGCATTCACACACACACTTGCCCCTTGCTTGCATTCACACACACTTGCCCCTTGCTTGCATTCACACACACTTGCCCCTTGCTTGCATTCACACACACGCACTTGTGGCTTTAAAACACAAAAACCAGTATGATGGTCATAGTCCATGATACCTCACTGGACTATATGAAGAGGGACATGGAGCTCTATGAATATGTGTCCCAGGTGGGTATGAATCTAGCCTCGAGTCACATCCTACCTTCAGCAATGATTATACCACAGGACCAGCAAAAATGACCTACTTCAACAAATGGCTTAGTTTCTGGTGTCACAACAAGGGGATCCAATCTCTGTCAGCTTGGGTAGACATAACCAACAAGTCACTATGCTTTTCAAGAGTTGGTTTGCACTTATCACCACTTGGCTTCTGGCAAAAACTTTGTCACCATAGTGCCTTTTTTAGGATATGCCATGTTAAGCCTGCCAACATAATAAAAATCAGTCAGAAATACCTAAAGGTGCTGCTTCTCAAGGCTAGTAGTTTACATATAAAAAAAAAATGTATTACCTAGAAGCACTCCTTACCCTAGAAAATTCACACACATATATGCAGTCAAAGAAACATAGTTCAGAACCGTAGTAATTACTCTGGCTATTAAAGTCTACAGTGCCTTTCATACATTTTGATCCTCCTCAGCTCTGAATAAAACATATGGAAGAGGTGTTTCAATGTTTTTAACGCACTAATACAATGCTATACTGGTCCAAAAACATGACTGATGTATTAAGCTGCTGCTTGCACAACTAACCACAGGTGTGAACCTCCATTATAGCCTTGCATAATAGTGGTACTAAAAACACACAGAAATGTTTAGAGGAGATGCAATAAACACGTTATAAAGCTACACAAGGAGCAACATTAAACCATACAGCCCTGAAATCAAGTTAGTATCTCATCATACTGAAATTGCTTTGTCAGCATAGGCAATGTCCATAACTGAAAAATCTGGCACGGTACAATTAACACCACTAAAGCTACTGATGTATTTCAGTAAGACAATTTAGCAGACCTGAGCAAACGGTCTATTCGTACAAGACCAGTGTTCTTGCAAAATATCAATGTTAATAATACATATAAGTGGAAATAAATGGGTGCCGCTGATGAAATTATACAGTATTCTCCATTCGTAATGAATGCTCCTGCTACGCTGACTCAGCAGAACCCCTTCCGGACCTCGGAGGTTTCAGTTAGAACAGGTTCAGAACCACACCAACATTACACTTAATCGGATTTTTTGAACAGAAGTGCTGTGTGTTACAATACCAAAAACAGCTCACACAGCTAAAATATCTACAGCAGTACCTAACTTGGTTCAGAATATACCATGAAAGAGAGACTTTCTTCGGGGTGAGGGGGCTTTTTAAAAATATAGAGGATATCTGCACACACAAACACGGCCCACTGAAAAACAAGGGCGTGTAAACATGATACTTGCTGATGAGAGAATGTCGCAATTGCAGTCCAACTTGCTTTAACCTTTAAAACAGCTGCATGAAACACTAACGGGCAGCAGGAGAAAAAAAAAAATATATATATATATATATATATATATATATATATATATATATATATATATATATATACACACATATATATACACATAAATACATACACACACAAACACACACACACGAGCACACACAAATGCCAAAATGACATTAATAACATGCTAAAATTTAAAAAACAAACGAGCAGCAGTAGCGATAAATATACGAGCTATCACTATAAACTAACACTTGAATAAAAAAAAGAAGATATGGCTTATTCTGAGTAACAGTAACAAAAATAAACGCAGATAATACTCTCCAAGCCGAATTCAGCATGCAGCATGGGACCTGACAAACAGAAAGCAGCATTCACACACGGGAACACGACTAGATAATTAACCGAGAACCAGCAGTATCAAATAAAATGTATAACCATAATACAATAACATACACAATACATATAATAGCAGCAGCAAGCAAATACAACAGAAGTATGCTAATCTAGATAGTCATCAGCAGCATACACTAGTGAACCATGTGGCACCCTCAAACAGAAGCATAAACTATATCAGGCAGCACAAAATAGGGCTAGGAGTGCATTCAAACAGGGGCTGTGTGTAGAATTACATTTCTAATTCACTAGGAAGACTTGCCTTACAAATGAAGCAAAAAAATGCAGACGAAGATGCAGGCAATCCAAAATTTTCAGTACCCTCAAACAAATGCAGTCGACAGGATACACATACAATGAAAAGGAGTTCTACAAAACCACATAGGTTTTATTAGGTTGAGTGGGCTGGGTAAGGCAGGTCTGACATCACAATGTGGGAGGAACACTGGCTCTTCTATACAGCTTGCAAATCAGGTGGGGATTACATCACTTTGGGGGAGGAAAAGTACAATTTTGTACCTACCATAAATGTAGATGTTCGAGGATCCACATTGCTGCAGTCATAACCTGTGGGTAGTCCGCTGTCCTCGGTCGGCCCGAATACCAAAGTGTTAGGCTGGCGTCGGTCATGGTCGCTCAGATCTGACGTCAGTACGCAGTAGTACTTAAGCGCATGACCGACGCCATATCCTCAGTCTTTCTTGGCCCAGATGTCAGAAGGCCTAAAAAGGAAAGGCCATAGCCAAAATAGAAAATACCCAACAACCAACATAGAGAAAATAATTATCCCAAAAGAAACACAGCAACCCCAAACTATAGAGGGGAAGGAGGGAGGGAAAATTGGACTGCAGCAATGTGGATCCTCGAACATCTACATTTATGGTAGGTACAAAACTGTACTATGTTCTTAGTCTCACATTGCTGCAGTCATAACCTGTGGGTAGAATCCCAAAGCAAAGATAAAGGGAGGCTGGCAAAACTAAAAAGCATTAGGAGCTGCTAACATGCCCTGTAAAACTGCAGTGGCAAACCCAGCCCTAGACTTGGAATAAAGAGGGAGATGGTAATGTTTAGTAAAAGTGTGCACTGAACTCCAAGTAGCTGCCTCCAAAATATCCTTAGTAGCTACCCCCTTAAAAAGGCAGTAGATGTGGCAGTAGCCCTAGTGGAATGAGGTCTGATCCCAGCCGGAACATCCTTTCCATGATGAGAACAACAAAAAGCAATACAATGGCCAATCCACTTAGAAATAGTTTGCTTTGAAACAGCTTTCCCTTGTGAACCCAAAGCAAAAGAAATAAATAACTGTTGAGTCTGCCTGAACTCTTTAGTTCTGCTCAAATAATAGCGTAACTGCCTGTGAATATCCAAAGAATGCAAGACTTTTTCCCCTTTATTTTGGGGATCAGCATAAAAAGTGGTTTAAGGCCACATTAGAAATAACTTTAGGCATAAAAGTAGGGTTAGTACGCAAGGACACCCTATCCTTATGGAATATCAGGAAGGGTTCAACTGCCATGAGAGCCTGTAATTCAGATACCCTCCTAGCAGACGTAATGGCCAACAAAAAAGCAGTCTTCCAAGACAAAAACTTCAACTCAGATGTAGCTGCAGGTTCAAAAGGAGGTAAAGTAAGCTTTTCCAACACAAAATTGAGATCCCAGGAAGGCGTAGGAGCTCTACGTGGGGGTCTTATGTTCTTTGCCCCTCTAAGAAATTGTTTAAACAAAGGATGAGAAAATAATGGAGGGTCACAATCATTGTGAGCAGAAATGGCTGCAGCATGAACTTTCACGGAGGAGAAAGACAACCCCTTGTCTAATAATTCAGTAAGGTACTGTAGTGTAAAACTCAAATTAGGCACTGAAACATCAAAGCTCTTTGCTGTGCTCCAAAGAAAAAATCTCCTCCATTTATCAGCATAAACTTTTCTAGTACTAGGTCGTCTGGCTTCCAAAATGACATTCAAAACTTGTTGAGGAAGCTGCGACCCCCCAGGGTCTAAAACAGAATATGCCAGGCTGTCAGATGCAGGGACTGTACCCTGACATTGAGAAAATGATTGCTTGCCTGGGACAAAAGGTGTGGAATTGGTGGCAAAGGCCAAGGAGGCTCCTGTACTAAACTCCTCAGCAGAGGATACCAGGGCTGACGTGGCCAATCTGGTGCTATTAGAATCATGCAAGGCTTGTCCTGTCTGACTTTCAAGAGCACCTTGGGAAGGAGAGGCAGAGTAGGGAAAGCATAGACATGAAGGTTGTTCCAACTGAAAGATAGAGCATCCACTTTCCAAGCTTTTGGGTGAAACATCTTTGTGCAAAGTTTTGGCAGTTGGAAATTTAGTGGAGAAGCGAACAGATCTATGTCTGGAGTTCCCCAAGCCACTGTCAACTGTTGGAATACATGAGGATCCAATTTCCACTCGTGAGGATCCACAATTTGTCTGCTCAAAACATCTGCTAAGGAGTTCTGTGCTCCTGGCAGAAACCGTGCTTTAAGAGTGATGTGCAAACTCAGAGCAGTCTCCCACAAAATCATAGCTTGTCTGCAAAGAGGGTACGAATGGGTTCCCCCCTGCTTGTTGATGTACCACATGACTGCTGTGTTGTCTGTTTGAATCAACACCTGTCCCGGTTGAAGTAGATCCTTGAAAGCCATCAGGGCAAATTGGACTGCTAACATCTCCATGTTGATATGCAAATGCTGTAGTCTGGGAGGCCACGTGTCTTGAATCCATTTCCCATTGAAGTGTGCTCCCCAAGCCAAGTCTGAGGCATCCGTCGTTAAGATCTGACTCGCCTCTGGTCGGGTCACAGGGAGTCCCTTGTTTAGGTGACATTCCTGAGCCCACCACAAGAATTCCTTCTGAATGCAAGGTATTATCTGAATGACAGTGTCCAAATCGTGGCAGTGTTGAGTCCATACACTTTTGAGATACCATTGTAGCTTCCTCATATGCAGTTTGGCATTGGGAAGTACCAGAATGCAAGATGCCATGAACCCCAAGGCTTGAAGGACTGTCCTTGCAGTCAGCCTGGACATTAGGGATAATTGCTGGAAGAATAGGTGAAGATTTCTTTGTTTGTCCGGGGTCAAAAAGGTCATCTGAGAGGCTGTATTCAGTCTCACACCCAGAAAGCACATGTCCTGAGAGGGTACTAGACTGGACTTTGTTTCGTTCACAGAATACCCTAGGCACCTTAAAACTGCCATTACATACTGTAGATGTTGAAGTAACTTGACTTTGTCTTGAGCAAGAATCAGGCAATCGTCCAGATAAGGGTAAATTTGTATTCCTCTTAGTCTTAAGAAGGCTATCACAGGAGCCAGGACCTTTGTGAACACCCTGGGCGCAGTAGATAAGCCAAAGGGCAATGCAGAGAACTGATGATGAAAAGTACCAGCCCGAAAACGCAGGAATCTCCTGCAGCTGGGCCTGATAGGAATGTGAAGATAAGCCTCTGAGATCCAGAGTTACCATCCAGTGATCTTTGCCTAGCAGAGGCAGAAGTTGCTGTAAAGTTAACATCTTGAACTTTGGAATGTCTAGGTATGTATTGAGAATGGACAAATCCAGAATTGGCCTCCAAGTGTTTCCTTTCTTTGGCACAAGGAATAGGCGAGAATAAAATCCTAGGCCTACTTCTGACGGAGGTACCACCTGGATAGCCCCCATTTGTAAAAGTAAAGAAATCTGTTTGTGAGCCTCCAGCCTTTGCTGAGGAGGTACATCTGGCATGCCTTTGAAAGGAGGCAAGGTGTGAAAATAAAACTTGTAGCCTTGATTTATAATGTCCAACACCCATTTGTCCTGGGTGACCAAAAGCCAATTTTGTTTGAAAAGTGCCAACTTTCCTCCTAGAGGAGCTGCCAGACAGGGAGAATCTGGCAGCTGGAGATACAGGTCATTGGGTCTTTTTACGAAAAGGCTGACCCCTGCCCTCACCAGAAGATTGTGCAGGAGAACTCCAAGTCCTAGGTCTGAAAGAACACTGAGCATGAGCTCTGCCCCTACCATGTCTAGACCTGCCCTTAGACTGAAAATCGGAAGAAAAGACCAACCTTTTGCAGGCCAATTTCTGCTAAACTTAGGGGGCTGCACTTGTAAAAATTCCTTAACCGTCTGCATGGACTTAGCTTTGTCTTCCATTTTTTTCAAAACTGACTCCACAGGAGAACCAAAAAGAACTTCAGATTGAAGAGGAGCATCCAAATTTCAAGCTTTAACATGCTCAGACAAATTTTGATCCTTAAGCCAGGCATGCCTATGAATAACTGAACCAGTGGCAGCCACCCTGGAAGAAGCCTGAAGAACATCAAAGCCACACTGCAAGGAATGCTTACCAACCTAATCAGAGGCATGAACTAAGTCCTGCAATTCCTTACACACTATACCCTCAGCTAAAGCATCTACCTTAGATTTCAACTGACTTAACAGAAAGTTCTGATACTTCAGCATATGAAACTGGCAATTTAAAGCCCTCATAGCTAGCGTGGAGGAGGTATACACTTTTTTACCCCACCTATCCAAAGCCCTAGAATCTTTATCCAGAGGTACTGGATTCTTAACTACAGAAGCCCTGACACCCTTAGGTCCTTGACTAATAGTTTCCGGGTCAGCTCTAGGACTCTTATACAAATATTTATGAGCCTCTGGAACTCTAATACCTGTCTGGCTTGACAGGGGCAGGGGGTAAAGAATCAGGATTAAGGGAAGCTTCAGAAAAAACATCCTGAACATCTAAAACAGGGGGAATAGCCAAAGGTCTATGTTGTGGAAAAACAAAAATTCCCTAAGCCTCTTACGAGAATCTGAGAAATCCTGACCTTCCCACTTAAAATGCTCCCTCATGGAGTGCAGGGTTTCAGAAAAGGAAAAATCCTCTGGAGGAGAAGCAGAAGGACAGGAATCCTCTGCATCCGAATCAGAATAGGGAGGAAAATCTTGAATGTCCTCAGCTGAAGACTCAGAGTAATCTGAGGAATGCTCCAATCCCTCCACATCTGTCTCCACCCTAGGCCTCTTGTCTGGAGGGGGCATAGAACCCCTGATTAAAGTAATCAAATCCTCTGCCATTTTCAGCAAATGTTTTTGAGGAACAGAGCCAGAAGAACTAGGGCTGATGCCTGTGCCAGAAAGACCAGGTCTAGCTTTAGAAGGGCCTTTAGTGACAGAAGTAGAAGGCCCAATAACCTTTTGTAATGATGGAACTACCGAAACTTGAGAAGCCCCCTCGGCCTGACCTAACTCCTGAGAGGCCAATTCCTGTAAAATTAAAGGTTCCCCCTGTGATTCAGCCGAAACCTCGGCTGGATCCACAGATTCAACCATAGTTTCCATAGAACCGGTGTCCGCTACGGACGACTCATCCTGCTTAGACTTTAACGATTTATCTTTCCGCTTCTTAGCGGTAGCGGGCGTCGGAGGATCCGACGGCATGTTATAGTTACACCGCTTACCAAAAACAAGCCTAGCACAATCTAATCTGCGTTTAATGGTGCGCTTATTAAATCTAGCGCAAAAGCGACACCCGACTACGTCGTGCTCAGGCCCCAAGCAAGGAATACAGAGAGAGTGGTAGTCCCTATGAGGTATATGTTTCTCACAAGAAATACAATTATTAACTTTTTCTGACATCCGGATTAACTGAGGCAAGAAAAGACAAAAATATTCCCCAACGGGGTACTTAGCCCAACTTGGTCTTCGGTCTGAAACTCGAAATACGAAAATTTCAGGACGCCGAATGGCACTTGCAAACGCTGCTTCCGCTTCGGACCATGTGGCAAGAAAGACTGAGGATATGGCGTCGGTCATGCGCTTAAGTACTACTGCGTACTGACGTCAGATCTGAGCGACCATGACCGACGCCAGCCTAACACTTCGGTATTCGGGCCGACCGAGGACAGCGGACTACCCACAGGTTATGACTGCAGCAATGTGAGACGAAGAACATCATCCCGATAGCTAGAGCAAGAGCAGATGGCATATGTGACATTATAATTTCAGAGCCAGCTGCAGGTTTTTCAAGTTGGTTTGCAAAGTGAAAAAAACAGTATAGAAAGCTAGGAAGCAGAACAGGGAAATCAGTTGAGTGGGTTATTTTTTAAAGCTGCAAGGGTGTTTTAAGCTTTATCAACGAACAGGGACTGGAAGAGTCAGTAGGTTGGGGAATCTGCTTTAATATCCTGTTTTCCTTTAAGTTTCAATTCTAGAGTGGAAAGTGGTTTTAACTGTTTTTAATTGTATTTTAATTGTATTAAATAAATATTACTGTAGGGGGGGTCGTTGCCCGTTCGATTCTCAGTTAGAGAGTCTTCTGTGTGGCGACATGCGTGAAAGGGCATTCCTTCGTTGAAGGTTGTGCGTTATGCCCGGCAAGCCAGCACGTAAAACTCTGCCAATCATTAGCGGACCGGAGTTCCGCTGTTGCGACCCCCAAATGGGAAAAGCCGAAAGACACAAACTGTGGGGGGTATATAAGGAGAGTATATGGTTTCAAGGACAGATTCTGATGAAGTCCCTGATTAGAAGGAAGAAAGCTCTCAATCTGTTTAATTCTGTCGCTGTTACAGCAATTAAAAAACATTTTTTGTTATCTGTGGTTCAGCAGTGCATTTGTTTTAGTATTGTAGTCGTTTTTGCCACTGCTTTTGGCTTCGTTGGTTTTTGGTTAGGTGTTTTTATAAGCAGCTGTCCTGGAAGGATTAGGTATTTGAAGGCCGTCAGAACATTCTGTACTGCTAGCATCTCTTTTTGATTGATGTGCAGGAGAATCTGGGCTGGGCTCCAGTGGCCCTGAATGCATCTGCCTGTCATGCGAGCCCCCCATACATAGACTGATGCATCCGCTGTTTGGGTGGTGAAGGGTTGAATGAAAAGCAGCCCCTTGTTGTGGTTGCATGCTTCTGTCCCTTAGACAAGGTATGATTGGAATGACTGCTTCTAGGTCCTGAGAATGCTAGCACCAAAGACTTTTTAAGTACCACTGAAGTTTCCTCATATGCAGTCTTGCATATGTAATCAGCAGAATACATGAGGCCATGAACCCTAGGGCTTGCAGCATTTTTCTTGCCAACAGCTGAGTTCTGGTGGCCATTTGTTTTAAGTAGTTTGTCAGATAGACCTGTTTTTCTGAAGTGAGAAATTGCATCTGGGAAGTTGTGTCCAAACTTGCCCCACGAGTACAATCTTTTGACTAGGCAGCAGTTGTGATTTATTTTCGTTGATGTTGTACCCCAATGAAGTGTGAAGGCTTTTTACAAATGCCAGGTGCTGAAGTAGCAATTCCTGACTGTCCGCCTGAATCAGGCAGTCGTCCAAGTATAGGAAAATTTGGCTATTTCTCTGCCTGCAGTATATAATGGCTGGAGCCAGGCACTTTGTGAATACTCTGGGCACAGTAGATAAACCAAAGGGAAGTGCAGAAAACTGATGGTGCACAGAGCCTGCCCTGAAGTGAAGATATTTTCTGCATGACTCCTTTATGGGAGTGTGCAGATAAGCTTCTTTTAAGTCTGGTGCGACTAACCAGGCATCCTTAGCTCATAGGGAAAAGCTGTTGCAGGGTAAGCATCTTGAATTTTGGGACCACGAGAAAGGTGTTGAGAGTTGATAGATCCAGGACTGGGTGCCAAGAACCCTCTTTTCTGGGCACCAGGAAAAGTCTGGAGTAGAAACCCTGCCCCCTTTGTTCTACTGGAACAGGTTGAATAGCTCTGATATTGAGCAGGGAAAGTACTTGCTTTTGAGCCTCTGCCCACCGGTTTGGAGGAAGGTCTGAAAACCCGCTTGGTGTTGGCAGTGTATGGAAGTAGAATCTATATCCCTGGAATAGATTGTTTAGGACCCATCTGTCCCGAGTTATGGACATCCAGTTTTTTGCATGAAAGGCAAGTTTTCCCCCTAGGGGGAACAAATAATTGGGCAGGGCTGGGAAGGATAATTTAAAAGTCGTTGTAAACTTTCCGAAAGAGGGTGGCTTACCACTCACTGTTTTTGAGGTGGGGGCACTCCATTGTTTAGATCTCTGCATACCCTGAGACTTTAGTCTGGGTGGCCTGTTTCCCCTTTACTTGGTCTGAGAAGGCCTGGAAGTGGCTGGAAAGGACCAGTTTTTAAAAGGCCAATGCCTACTGAATCGAGGTGGTTGCACTTGTAAGAATTGTTTAACAGTTTGCATAGATTTGGCTTTCTTTTCCATTTTTTAAAAACCTCTTCTGCTTTGGTGCCAAATAAACCGCCCTTATTTGAAGGAGCATCTAGTAAAATTGGAATTGACATGATCTGGCAAGGTTAGTTCCTTCAGCTAAGCAAGTCTTCTTATATACACCCAGTGGCTGCAGCCCTGCAAGATGCTTCTAGGGCATCAAAGCCACACTGCAAAGTATGTTTACTAACTTGGTTTGCAGAACGCATTAGCTCTTGTAAATCTTTATTTTCTGCACAATCTGGAAGTAACACCATTTTTTGTTTAGTTTCACAATATGTTGCTAGTACTTCAGTATGTGAAACTGGCAAATCAATGCCCTGATGGCAAGAGTTGGAGGTATATGCCTTCTTACGCAATCTGTCTAAAGCTCTGGAATCCCTGTCTGAAGAGGTAGGATTTTTGCCTGTAGTAGCCTTAATACCTTTAAGTCCCTGGGAAATGGTCTCTGGATCCGCAGTAGAATTCTTGAAGAGAAATTTGTGGGAATTAGGTACTCTGTAGTACCGGTCAGGTTTACTAGGGACCGGGGGTAAAGTATCTGGAGTAAGACTGGATTCCATAAAAACCATCTACAACATCCAGGACAGGGGGTATAGCTAGAGGCCTGTGCTAAGGCAACTCTAAAAATTCTCCAAGTATCTTTTTGGACTGAGGTTAGTCTTGGCATTCCCATTGGAAATACTCAGTATGTAAGGTTTCACAAAAAGAAAAATCCTCTGAAGGGAAGGCAGAGGGAATAGATTCCGCTGCAACCTAATCCTCATGGGTTGATAAGGGTATGTCCTGATAATCAGAAGGGTCAGAGTCATCGGACTCCTGGTCTGTAGAATCAGAATGAAACTCAGTTCTTTGTCTCTTGGCATGGGAAGGCTGGTTTCCTCTAATTAGCCTAATTAGTGTGATAAGGTCTTCAGCCATTCTAAACATTTGCTTTTGTGGCATGGGGGCTTGAGCATGCGCTTTGGTAGTCAGTTTTCTAGACTGAGTGTGTACTCTGGGCCTCAGAAACTCGGTAGTTTTAGCTATAAACGAAGTAGTCTGTTTAATTCGAATATCGGTAGATCGGAACACACCCTCAGAAGCCGGTGCCTGCAAAGCAGCTCCGAATCCATCCAAAGTAGAGACATCCGCAGGTTCCATAGTTGAAGCATCTAGCGGCATACCAGACTCCGAATGAGTCTCAACAAAGGCCTGTGAACCTGTAGAAGCGGGTATCAGGGGCTGCAAAGGCACCCAAGTACCAGAGGACTGGCGACTAGCTTAATGGAAGTGTCATCGGCAAGTTTGGACCTATGCGGTCTGTCTTTACATTTTTTCGGAAGATCGGTAGTCGGACGGCTTATCGAAGCCATTTTGGAATACAGAGAACAACAGCGACAAAGATAGCCAGACTACAAATGGTTCGCACGTTAAACAAGGCACAAAATCGAAAGTGAGGGACATTGTGCTCTGGGTTAAAAACAGGTGACGCAGTAAGAATGAAGAGCTCTGAGGTATTTGCTTTCCACAGGCAAGACAATTGTTAAGTTTTTCTGACATTTGTTAGAGCAAGAAAAAAGGATCCCCAACAGGGTAACATGAAAACCACAAATCACTATTAAAACAGGAACAGAGAACCAGCTGAAAGTATCCAACAATCCTTCCAAATATTGGAGAATACACGAGTCAATGACTACGAAGGAACCACCAGGTGAAACAGCTCCAGGACCAAGGTTTATTGAAGCGCTTTTCGTTTGCTGAATGAGCAAACTTCTTCAGAATAAGTTACACTCAACCCCAATGCAGTATTTGACACTAATTAATCATCAATTAAGCACAATAAATATAAATTAAGGTCAATAAAAGTAAAAAGCATAACTGTAGTTAAATACAATCAGACCCTATATATGTTACTGCAAGGTTTATAAACAAAAAACATTCCTAATCATTTTAAACGTACATAAAATACACAAACTTTATAAGAATTCCAAATCTATTAAAGAATAAATCTGGTAAAAATACATAGGAATACATATAAGAACCTCTAAAAAGGGGTAATGTGAATCCAAAACCAACCCTGCTTGTTGTTCCTTACCAAGATTAATAATAATAATCTTGAAACAAAACTAATAATATTCTATACATTAGTAATACTGAAAAATGCATGTCGTAATACTTAATAAAAAAAAAAAATACTTAAAAAATATATATCTACCTTTTAAGGCTTAAAATACTTAATATACACGAAATGGAACATGCTTCATTGAGACCTGGATAATGGTAAGCCTCCAACCTAATCTGCCAATATAGTTCAAGTGCAAGTAATTTTAATGAGGTAGGACCACCTCTATTATCCCAAACTATCTGGTCTATTACAATAAACTTAAACTGATGGGTAGGAAAGTCAACAATGTGTTTGGCAAGAGCATTAGTTACTTTATGTTTCCTTATAGCGTACTGATGTTCATAAATACGCTCTCTGAACTTACGTTTAGTTTTCCCTACATAGTATGCCAAACAATTTTGACACTGTGCTAGATAGACAAGCATCTTGGAATTACAATTATTTCTATGTTTTAGTTTGAATTCTTTCTTGTTAATTGAGAATCTACTAGATTCAATTATATATTTGCAGAAATTACAAACATGGCATTTGAACATTCCCGGAGATCTGGTAAGAGGTGGTTTCATCTCGAACCAAGATTTAAGGTTCCTAGCTTTCCTATATGTCACCTTCGGAGTCCAACCTAATTAAAAAGACACCCCTGGGTCTGCTCTGAACAAATGCCAATTCTTTCTAATAATGTGCCACAAATTAGTACTATCCACTGCAAAGGTGGTAATAAATCTAGGTAGATCCAACTTAGGCACCCTATCCACAGTGTCGGAAGCTACACTACTCACAGAAAGTGATATTGTTGTTAATTCCACCCTTTTCTTAACTTGTAGTAATGGTACATAAACATTGGATCTCCTTTTTAATGAAACCTCATTAATTAGATCTTCGATTAATTTAGTGGGGTAACCCAGACTCAGGAACATCTTTTTTAGAGTTGTGCATTCTTCAATGTACATGTCATCCCTACTGGTAATTCTGGCAGCCCTTACAAGTTGTCCTTTAACGACTGCACGTTTCTGTGTAAATGGATGACAACTTGTAAAGTGCAACAAGGTGTTGGAGAAAGTAGACTTCCTGTGGATCTTAGATGTATAACCTGTAGCAATGAGGTCCTTTTCTAACAAAATGTCAAGATAAGGTATCTGCTTATCACTAAAAGTTGAAGTGAACACCAAAAAGTCTGTCGTAGAATTTAGATGATTAACAAATTCAGCAGCTTGTGGCTCATTTCCGTTAAAAAGAATAAATATATCATCTAAATAACGTGTATAATATACTGAATGCTTAATGTATAGTGAGTGATTAAAGACAAATTGGTGCTCCCACTGAGCCATGACCAAGTATGCCACACTGGCAACATAGGGTGAACCCATACCAACTCCAGTTTGTAAATAGTAGTTGTCTCCAAACATAAAAAAAATTTTGGATAATGTTAAATCCAAAAGCTCAACTACTAGTGAGGTGTCATAAGCGCTAGCATCTCTAGCTCTTAACCTATCACCTACCCAATCAATCGCTATATCCTGGGGGATACAGGTGTATAAATCTTTAACATCCACCGTAAGGAAATTAAAGTGGTCCTCATAATGTAACTCATTAATTTTGGATAGAAATGTCCACGAATCTTTGCAAATTTGCACCTCTAGTAAAATATATTTACGTAGTATATGGTCAACCACTTTGGCACAAGCATAAGATGGTGAACCCCGACAATCAACGGACGCATGGGGGGGGGGTCAATCAAGTTCTTATGGATTTTTGGTATGCCGAAAAAGTATGGAGTCCTGGGGTAGGAAGATGACATGTAATTATATAAATCCTGATTAATCCTGGCTTCCAACAGGGTACTTAGCTTTAGAAGACTTCAGGATTACAAACTCGAAAAAGAAAAATTTCAGGTAGCAGCCGACAGGCACTTTAAAACTGCTTCAGGCTCCTCTTCGGCAAGAAAGATGGCTGCAATGGCATTGGCAGCCTATTTTATACCCCTGACGACCTGACATCATGGAAAAAGCAACAGCATCAGACGTAGAAATCCTAAAACTCTGGTATTCAGGCCGACTGAGGGCTACCTGCAGCCAAATAACCCAAGTGCGATGACTGCAAAAGTGAAACACGATCATCCAGGACTGCAACACTGAATACACTCTTAACATCTACATTTACGTTAAGTATACACAACTGTACTATGTTCTTTTTTTTTATTTTTTTTATTTTACGTTTGTTGACCGGGAATGTTCGACTAGGTCCCACAGAGCCTGTTTTCAGCGGAGGCCCGGGGAGAAAAGCTCCAGAAGCATGTCTTTGAAATGTGGGAGGAAACCGAAGTACCCGGAGGAAACCCACGCGAACACAGGGAGAAAGTACAGCTTTGTACCTACCATAAATGTAGATGTCCGATAGATATGCAACTGCAGTCCTTACATATGGGTTGTCCTGTCTCAGGCAGCCCTCGGTCGGCCGGATTCCAAAGTCTGGGTCCGGCGTCTGCTGATGTCGCCTCCTCCCCGACGTCAGAGCGGCTGGGGTATAAAAGCATCAGCCGACGCCATCTTACTCAGTGTTTCTTGCCCCAGATACCAGGTGCCCTCCAAGGAAGGCTAAATTTAGAACTGGATAAAATTTCCAGACATACACAATAGCAATAAACAGATGCACCTTAACAGATATCCCCAGCTAAGTATAAAAGGAGGGAAGTGGACCCAATACACAGAGGGGTAGGAGGGAGGGAAAACCTGACTGCAGTTGCATATCTATCGGACATCTACATTTATGGTAGGTACAAAACTGTACTATGTCCTTCAAGAATGCAACTGCAGTCCTTACATATGGGTTGAATACCACAGCCAAGCTGGAGGTGGTAGGCTCTAAGATAGGGATGGTGTAGCTAAAATGCCCTGCAGGACTGACGAAGCAAAGCCTGCTCGGGATCTGGAATATAAAGGCAGGTTGTAGTGCTTGGAAAATGTATGCACAGAGCTCCATGTAGCAGCTTCTAGAATGTCCTTTGTAGCCACCCCTTTTAGGAAGGCTGTGGAGTGGCTGTAGCTCTGGTGGAGTGTGGCCTTATATTGGCTGGCACAACCTTTCCATGGAAAGAATAACAGAATCTGATGCAATGTCCAATCCATTTTGAAATTGTTTGGAAATTGCCTTTCCTTGCACTCCAGGAGCGTATGCTACAAATAGTTGGTCAGACTTTGTTGGTCTTTGTTCTGTCCAAGTAGTAGCGTAGTTGTCTGTGAATGTCCAAAGTGTGCAGCAGCTTTTCCCCTTTATTTTGAGGATTGGGGAAGAAAGTAGGCAGGTGAATTGCTTGATTTAGAGACACCCTGGATATCACTTTTGGCATAAAAGAAGGATTGGTTCTTAAAGAAACCCTGTCCTGATGAAAAATGAGGAATGGAGGTACTGCCATGAGGGCCTGTATCTCCGAAACTCTTCTTGCTGAGGTAATTGCCAACAGGAAAACTGTTTTCCAGAAAAGAAATTGCAATTCTGAAGATGCTGCTGGTTCAAAAGGAGGAAGTTAATTTTTCCAGCACAAAACTGAGGTCCCATGCAGGCACTGGTGGTTTTCTGGGAGGCTTGATATTCTTTATCCCTCTTAGAAATTGTCTTAGCAAAGGATGTGAAAACACAGGTGGATCAGTGTTGTATTTTGCTGAAATTGCCGAAGCGTGTATTTTTATGGAAGAATAGGAAAGTCCATTATGCAGCATATCAGCCAAGTATTCCAATATCTGTGGGATGCTCATTACTGATTCATCCTGTCCCTTGTTGGTATTCCACATGCTGAATCTCTTCCATTTGGCTGAAGTCTTTCTGGTGGAAGGTCTGCGTGCTTCCAATAATATCTGTTGACCTTCCTTGGAGAGAGAGATATGGGGAGAAATCATGGGACCCTCCAAGCTGTCAGCTGTAGAGTTTGCAGGTTGGGATGAACCGTCCTGTAGTTGTCAAGAGTGGAAGCCATTGAGGTAAGGGCCACGGCTTGGTGCAAGTTATGCTCCTTAGTAATGGATACCAGTGCTGTCTTGGCCAATCTGGAGCTATTAAGATGCCTTTCGGTTGCTCTGCTTTGATCTTCAGTAACACCTTGGTCATTAATGGTAGAGGTGGGAATGCATATATTGTTAGGGAGTTCCAGCTGAATGAGAGAGCATCTATTCTCCAGGCTTGTGGATGATGTGTCCTCGAGCAGAACTTTTTCAGATGATGATTGAGGTGGAAGGCAAAGAGATCTATGTCCGGCCTCCCCCATGCTTGAGTTATTTGTGCAAAAATGTCTGGATGTAACATCCATTCGTGCGGATCCAGGATGTTTCTGCTTAGACTGTCCGCCAGAACACTGTCCCTGCCCGGAACAAACTGGGATTGCAGCTGTATGTTCAGTTTCAGGGACTTTTCCCAAAGAGTCATTGTTAGTCTGCAAAGGGGGTAGGAATGAGTACCTCCCTGCTTGTTTATGTACCACATAACAGTGGTGTTGTCTGTCTTGATTAGTAGATGCCTCGATTGCATGCATTACTGCTAACATCTCTTTTTGATTGATGTGTAGATGTACTTCCTGGGGAGTCCATTGCCCTTGAATACCTCTGCCCTCCATGTGCACCCACCATCCATGGTCTGAGGCGTCTGTTGTAATGGTTTGGCTTGCTTGAGGTTTGTTGAAAGGCATACCTTTGTTTAACTGGCTTGCTTGTGCCCACCACAGAAACTCCCTTTGTAGACATGGGATGAGTGGGATAATTGCTTCTAAGTTGTGGCTGTGTTGAGACCATAAACTTTTTAGGTACCATTGTAGTTCTCATGTGTAGTCTTGCCAGTGGAATCAGTAGAATGCAAGATGCCATGAAACCCAGGGCCTGCAGGATTTTCCTTGCAGTCATATGGGTGAGCTTTGCTAGGCTTTTGAAGTAATGTGGTAATTGTTCTTGCTTCTCTTCTGTGAGGTAAGCGAGGTCTACTCTTAGAAGTACGTGAACTGGAGTGGCAACTGCGTTTAGACGCATTTTGCTACCCGGGTTTAAACGAAAACTGTAACATCTCAGCAGTACTCAAATTGAGGAGCTATTTAAGGTAGTACCCCCCTTTGTAGATATTCCTTACTTTCTTATGCATACATAAAGACTTTTTTTTAAAATATACAAAATTTTTTTAAAATATACAAATTTTTTTTGTTTCTGACTTCATGTGACGTGCCTTTGTTGTAGCACCTCTCATGTTAAATATTGCCTAGATTTTAGTTATTATTGTTGTTTATACAATAATATCTTTAAAGTACACAGTTGCTCATTATGGTTCATACTTATAATGGATTACCATTACTTTTTTACTAAGATTTAATCCATTACTGCATATTATACTTACTTTTTTATGAGTTGCTATTTGAATGACTTTTTATGTTGAATTTTTACTTTAATGTTATGATTTCTTTCACATATTTTAAGAATTTTAAATATGTCATTTCAAATTTTATGTTTATTTCTTTGGTAACATTCCACACTTTGAAATGCTTATTACTAACATAATTAATGTTTGCATTTTCTCTTTGAGGAACAAGTTGTTCTTGTGAAGGCTTCTACTTGTTTACCAATTACTACAATGAGTTTCACCTTATCATGTTGTCATTTCCTTTTTGCTTTGTATAAAAGGGGCGTGCACTTTTACCTCATTGTTAATTTGTTTACTCTGAGGAAGCTGCACCTTTGTGCGGCGAAAACGTTTGTGATAAATAAATTCGTTAAGACTACCTACTTGTTGGTGCTGGTACAAGGGCTCCGTGGTACGTTTTTGGATTTCAGTTGTTCTTGTCTTTTGCATTTGCCTGTTTGTTTTCATGGCCACAGGGAGCCCTGTTAGTCCCAGCAGCCCTCGCATCTCTCTTAATTCTGGAGTGAAGGAAGCGCAGTCCTATCCACTTCTTGATGTGCCTGCCTTGCTGATTTCATTGTCGGAAAGACTCGACAAGCTTAATGCACGCTTTGACTTACTGGAAGGTATTAATGGCAACAGGAACCGCCAGGTAGCTTCTATACCTTTATCTACTCAAGGCTCTTCAGCCACTAATACTACACAGGCGAACTCTGGTTCTCTAATACCGGCAGGACAACCTTTTCATTCTGCAAATGAACATAATGCACCACCGCCTTCTACATCTACATCTGCTGGCCTTGTCAACAGTGGTACAAGATTGGAGGCAACTACAGGTACTTTTCCTAATGGTATTCCTGCCCTTTTATTAGGTGCAGACATTAACAGTAGTGGAGAACATTCAGTTAATTACAATACAACTAACTCTGCCTGGCCCATTGGGCCTGCAACTTCTTCTTTACGTATAGCTGCAGCTGTTAACACTGGCTCTTTTTCAGGCCAGAATGACAATGTGAATGCTCCATTCATTTTTTCTGAATGGATGACAAATACTGACAACTTTGTTTTTTCTAACCCTATGGAAAGTACAGCTGATCAGCATGATACCATTTCAAGTAATGAGTCACTGTCCAATAAATTAAAGATCTTTGACAGTAAAATTCTCAAACTTAAAAAGTTACAGCTTGAGATTGGTTACTTTAACCAGTGCATTCATGAGAAACTTGTTCCAAAAGGTCTACGTAGTACTTTTTCTCCTTCAGGCTTAATCAACAACAACAATTTCCTTTGTGACTTAAAAGACTTATTTCAACAGCAAGGTTTAGATCTGTTACAGCTTATTGTGAAACATTATAACCAACATGTTTGTGTTCTCCTGAAGGAGATTGATGTTTTAGACAAGGAGATTAAAGCAGACTTGAATTTTGTAAGGTACAGGTTCGACTATGACCGTACCCTTTCTAGTATTAACACGCTTCTTGTCAAACTAAAGCTTAACAAAAATAAAAAATTAGTCAGAGACAGATTGGCTTATCAGGATAACGTTGCATATCCTAAATTACAGGCTTCTGAATCTCACAATACTACTACTAGTACCCACCAGGAACATCCTAACCCTGCACCCCACCCTGTCTCGGCCAGCCCTCACTTTCACGTAAGAAGATGAGGTAGGAGGCGAGGTAGGCCCTAGACGCAGTGACAGGATTAAAGGGTTTAAGAAGGGTAATCAAGGCAATAATAACACCAACACAAATAGGACCAATACTAACAAAAACAACAACAGTTTTTTAGGCAACCGCAACCACCGACAGTTTCACAACAAGAGATAGAAGGAAGAAGCTTCCCCTGGTCTCTCAGTTCTTGACTGTTCGGACTCTCATTTTTCTTACACAGCAGGTGTCTCTTCCTCCTTCACCACGACTGCTGACCTTAACCCTTGTTTCCTACAAGGTCCAAGAATTATACTTAACCGTAAAGGGGACTTCACTATTTACAATTTCACAGACTTGGAACTAAGGGAGGAATTAGTTGAGTTACTTTCCCTTGGTTACACATTTGTCCCTAGTAAAATGGGTGACATATCCAAGGAACTTATTGAACTAAAATGCTTTGTCCGAAAGTTAAATTTCAAGTTACTGTTTAGCAAATGAAGTTGCCTTGCCACATGATTCTCTCAAACTACCGAGTGTGTATAACCCCCATCCACCCTTCTATTCAGCTTTTTTGAAAGGATCTGTGAAGCAGACATCAGACATTCCTTTAAGGCATGTAATAGTTATACGAAACTCCTCGGTATAACATTACTAAAGAACAAGTCTCCCTCTTAGATGAATTATGCCATTACCCAGTTCGAGTAGTCAAACCTGATAAAGGGTGGACTTGTAATTATGGACAATTCACTGTATAAAAAATGCTCGATGTCCTTAACACACCTGCCTATTCCCTGCTTCTCTCAATGAAATACACACTGCACCCATAGTATGATGAGGCGTCTTCCGTGACTTGTTTCTGCAGGGTAAGATTGACATAGAAACTTACAATTACATCGACATCTCTATGCCAAAATTCCAGTCATGTTTGGCATCCCAAGGTCCATAAGGATGTCAATAATCCCCATGCGTGCGCTTGGTTGATGGTAGATCATCTATGACATATCCCAGCGCCAGATTGGTAGACACTATCCTGTCTAAATACCTGAAGGACCGGGTGTATGTAAAGACTCCTGGTCTTTTTAGACAACTTCAACAACATTCCGCTCGATGATGGGAATAATTTTCTCACCATCGACGTTGTTGACTTATACACTCCATTCCACACCAAGAAGCTGTGGAATGGATTTCCTCCTGCTTTTAGACTGTGGAGCACCACAGACTGAAATTGACTTGTTACAGAAGTCTTGGACATAGTCCTTTCATGTAATTACTTCCTTTTGATAAGGATTACTTTTTACAGAAAAGGCGTGGCGATGGGCTACTGTGGGACCCTCAGTCGCCAACTTCTTTATGGGTTTTGGAAAAGAACTTCCTTTTTCCAGTGAAAGGATGCAGACAGTGAAATTTTACACACGTTACCTGGATGATATTTTCATCCTCTTCCATGGTAATGACACAGAAGTCAGACTTCTTACAGTTTCTAAATGGTACTACTGACTTTGAAATTCACTTCTAATTTTTCACCTGTAGAAATCGATTACCTCGATGTAAAGTTGAGAAAGGAAGGGAACACCTACACATCTTGTGTTTACAGAAAGCCAACTTACTGCAATTCGTTCTTGCACTTCACAAGCCACCATCCCTTCAAACAAAAGAAATCTATTGTGAAGGGCCAAATGGTTAGGGCTGTCAGAATGTGTAGTGATTTTGACACCTTCCAGAACGAATGCACACTTTTGTGTAACATGTTCCTTAATAGGGGTTACCCGAGGAATCTCATTGATGAAATTAGGCTTGAAGTTACAGCCAAAAGGATAAACGGGGTTTATAAACCTATCTTGCAAAGCCATGTACTACTTGACCTTAGTTCTAACAACACACTACTGTCACCCATTGAGTGTTCCCCACTCCTAATGACATCTCTGACCAACCATGTAATGCGATTTTGCCATTAGTTACGTCCACACATTTAGTCTTAACACTCAGACTACCACTGCATTGATTAAGAAAAACTGGCAATTTATCTTGGGAGTCCTGGCCTCTCTGAGAAATTAGGCCCCTGTCTAATTTTGTTTTCAAGAGGAACAACAACCTTAAGGAACTTCTACAGAGGGACCTAACTAAAAACCTTTAACAGGCGCACAGGATGTACCCATGTGGTTTTGCAACTGGTGTTACAAAAATATGAAGGTAGGGCAGACCTACACTATAAGGGACAGGAAGTTTTAATCCAAGCTCCACTCAACTGTGAAAGTAGATCAGTTGTATACCTGGCTCTTTGTGATTGCTGTCCCTCATTTTATCTGGGAAAGACTGATCGCAGACTTAGGGACCGTGTCTATGAGCATATGTATGCAATTAAGAAAACTCTGACGTTAACGTGGCTAAACACATTGCCAACCACCCTGGGCACTCTTTCTCGTTTATGGCCATAGATCAAGTGACCAATAACATCCGGGAGGCAATAACTCTACTCTTAGAAGTACGTGAACTGGAGTGGCAACATGCGTTTAGACGATTTTGCTACCGGGTTTAAACGAAAACTGTAACATCTCAGCAGTACTCAAATTGAGGAGCTATTTAAGGTAGTACCCCCCTTTGTAGATATTCCTTACTTTCTTATGCATACATAAAGACTTTTTTTTAAAATATACAAAATTTTTTTAAAATATACAAAAATTTTTTTGTTTCTGACTTCATGTGACGAGCCTTTGTTGTAGCACCTCTCATGTTAAATATTGCCTAGATTTTAGTTATTGTTGTTTATACAATAATATCTTTAAAGTACACAGTTGCTCATTATGGTTCATACTTATAATGGATTACCATTACGTTTTTACTAAGATTTAATCCATTACTGCATATTATACTTACTTTTTTATGAGTTGCTATTTGAATGACTTTTTATGTTGAATTTTTACTTTAATGTTATGATTTCTTTCACATATTTTAAGAATTTTAAATATGTCATTTCAAATTTTATGTTTATTTCTTTGGTAACATTCCACACTTTGAAATGCTTATTACTAACATGAATTAATGTTTGCATTTTCTCTTTGAGGGACAAGTTGTTCTTGTGAAGGCTTCTACTTGTTTACCAATTACTACAATGAGTTTCACCTTATCATGTTGTCATTTTTTGCTTTGTATAAAAAGGCGGCACTTTTACCTCATTGTTAATTTGTTTTCTCTGAGGAAGCTGCAACCTTTGTGGCGAAAACGTTTGTGATAAATAAATTCGTTAAGACTACCTACTTGTTGGTGCTGGTACAAGGGCTCCGTGGTACGTTTTTGGATTTCAGGAATCAGTAGAATGCAAGATGCCATGAAACCCAGGGCCTGCAGGATTTTCCTTGCAGTCATATGGGTGAGCTTTGCTAGGCTTTTGAAGTAATGTGGTAATTGTTCTTGCTTCTCTTCTGTGAGGTAAGCGATTTGTGATTCTGTCTCTAGTTTGGCTCCTAGAAAAATTATTTGTTGGGATGGCAGTAGTCTTGATTTTTGTAAGTTGACTGCGTTTCCCAAAGCCTGTAGTAAGTGAATGACATAATTCAAGTTTTTTGTCGAGGCTTGCTTGAGGTCCGCTTGTATAAGGCAGTCGTCCAGGTAAGGGTATATTTGTATCCCCTGGAGTCTGCAGTGTGCAATTACTGATGCCAGGCATTTTGTGAATACTCTGGGCGCAGTAGATAAGCCAAAAGGCAATGCTGAGAATTGATAATGCTCTGACCCTGCAAGAAATCTGAGATCTTCTGCAACTGTGTCGGACTGGGACATGCAAGTATGCCTCCTTGAGGTCCAGAGTAACCAGCCAAGACCCCTTGCCCAGCATGGGAAGGAGTTGCTGTAGCGTCAGCATTTTGAATTTTGGTACAATGAGAAAAGTGTTTAGAACAGACAAATCCAGTATAGGCCTCCATTGCTTTTCTTTTCTTGGAACAAAGAACAGTCTTGAGTAAAATCCCTGGCCTTGTTCCTGAGGAGGAACCTTTTCTATTGCTTTGATTTGTCTCAGCTTTGAAACTTGTTCGAATGCCTCTGCCCTTTGATTTTGTGGCAGGTTTGGCATGCCTTGTCTTGTTGGTAAAGTATGGAAGTGGAACCTGTAACCTTGGTCTATTATGTCCAGAATCCATTTGTCCTTTGTTAAAATGTGCCAATTTTTTGAAAATAAGGATAATTTTCCGCCTAAAGGTGCTTCTCTCTGAGCCTTGGTCGGCGGTGTCGAAGTCAAGTCATTGTGATTGTCCTTGTGGAGCAGGGGTAGCCCCTGCGCTACCTTTGATTAGTCGGTTGCCATTGGCATCCCCTGTAGGGGCCTCTGTATTGCCCTCTTCCTAGGGCATGCCTGTTTTTTCCCCTTTGAAACTTGTCAGTGTCCGGAAAGGACCAGTTCTTAGAAGGCCAATTCCTGCTGAACCTGGAGGAAATCCTTGACTGTTTGCACTGATTTAGCCTTTTCCTCAATTGATTTCAACACATCCTGAGCATTAGCACCAAATAGCTTGTGTTTTTCCAGAGGTGCATCTAGAAGCTTTGCTTTAACATGATCTGGCAATGCCTGTTCTTTCAACCATGCATGTCTACGTATGACAGCCCCCGTCATAGCTGCCCTACATGAAGCTTCCAATGCATCATAACCACACTGAAGAAAATGATTGCTAGCCTGCTGTGTGTTATGAACCAAATCCTGCAAGGCCTTTCTATCTAAAGGCTCAGGAGAGGCTAACTTTCTGTAAATCATCCATCAAGAAATCCTGATACTGAAACATATGAAAAAGGCAATTAAGGGCCCTCATGGCAAGTGTGGTAGGGGTATAAACATTTTTGCCCCACCTCTCCAGGGACCTAGCTTCCCTGTCTGAGGGCAAAGGATTTTTGGCCGTGGATGTGGCCACCCCCTTGGGCCCCTGGGAAATTGTTTCTAGATCAACAGAGTGGGCCTTAAAGAAATGTTTGTGAGTTTCAGGAACCCTGTAGTATCTGTCAGGCTTGACAGGAGCAGGGGATAGAGAATCAGGAGAAGCACTCGAATCTGAGTACACATCATCCAGTACATCTAACACTGGAGGGATAGCTAAAGGCCTATGTTGGGGAAGCTTAAGGAAGGTACGAAGCAGTTTCCTGGAGTTAGAGAATTCCTGGCCTTGCCACTGAAAATGCTCTCTCATGGAGTGGAGAATTTCCCCAAAAGAAATATCCTCAGGAGGAGAGGCAGAGGGAATCGAATCCTCCGCATCAGAATCCTCGTAGGCCTGGAAGGACTCTTCCTGGGTATCTGAGTGATCAGTCTCACCAGAGGCTTCATCTGAAGAAAGAGTGTCTGTATGCTCAACCCTGGGCCTTTTGTCAGAAGGCGGCTGAGAACCTCTGTCAGGATGGGCCTGGGAGCCTCTGATTAAAGAAATTAAATCTGCAGCTACAGTCATGATTTGTTTATCAGTAGTGGGCTGAGGCAAAGCTTTAGGAGGGTGAGACTTAGCCTGGCTAGCAGCCTTAGCACGTGTGTAGGCCTCTATAGACATAGGGGGCCCTAGCAGCCCCACGTGCTGGGGTAACCCTGTCCACCGGTATGGTCTCAGGCAAATCTTGGGCTTCAGTTTCTGGAGAAAAATCAACAACCGGCGCAGGCTCCGGGGACAGAGTGATCGGTAAAGCGGTGTCGTCGGTCCGGAGCGGTGGAACAACCGCCGAGACAGATGCACTTGCGGTAGTTTTTGGCGTGGTGTCGGTGGAAGTCGCGGGCTGAGAAAGTCGGTCCCGGTCCTTCCGTTTTTTGGAAATATGGGGTGTCAGTTGTTCCGACGGCATAGTGTAAGAGTATTTGTCGCCAAAAAAGTCTTCAGCAAACTCTGCCCGGCGCCTGAGTGTGCGCTTATTGAAGCAAGCACAGGCAGCACAGGCAGAGACGTTGTGGTCTGGGCCAAGGCAGGGAAGGCAGTAAGAATGGAAGCCCTTATGAGGTATTTGTTTACCACAAGACAAACAGTTATTAACTTTTTCAGTTTTTTCTGACATCTGCTGAGGTAAGAAAAAGATCCCCAATGGGGTACTTAGCTTTTTGATGACTTCGGATACGTAAAACACAGGAGCTAACCGACTGGCACTTGCGAACTGCTTCTGCTTCGGGCACCGCGCGGCAAGAAAGACAGAGGAAGATGGTGTCGGCTGATGCTTTTATACCCCAGCCGCTCTGACGTCGGGGAGGAGGCGACATCAGCCGACGCCGGACCCAGACTTTGGAATCCGGCCGACCGAGGGTTGCCTGAGGCAGGACAACCCATATGTAAGGACTGCAGTTGCATTCTTGAAGGACATCATGCAAACTCCACACAGAAGGCACCCCAGCCGAGAATCGAACTGGAGAACCTCTTGCTGTGAGGTGACAACGTTAACCACTGCACCACTGTGCCGACCAGAAAAACAGGTCAACTGCTTGGAAAGCAGCTATGCTCACCACTATACCACCAATGCAGTGTTAGTGTTTCACTGTTGCAGTCATCACATCTGAATCAATTTCCAAAGCTGAAGAAAAGGGTGGAGGCAGTCAAGAAGACTGGAGGCTGGCTAGAATGCCCTGCTAAACTGTGGTAGTAAAGCCTGCCCTGGATTTGGAGAAGACAAGCAGGTGGTAATGCTTGATGAAGATATGAACTGATGTCCATGTTTCAGCCTCCAGAATATCCCAGGTGGGGACCCCTCTAAGGAAAGCTGCACAGATGGAGACTGCTCTGGTAGAATGCGTCTTGACCCCATTAGGAGGAGGTTTCCCATGTTGCTTGTGAGAGAAATGGATGCAGTGTGCTATCCATTTGGAAATGGTTTGTTTGGATAAAGCTTTACTTTGCCCTCTTCTCCTGCAGCAAAGCTGACCAACAACTGATCAGTCTTTCTGAATTATTTAGTTTTCTAGATAGAATCTGAGCTGTCTGTGCACATCTAGAGAATGCAGCATCCTTTCCCCCTTGATTTGTGGGTTAGGGAACAAGGTGGGCAAATGAATGGATTGGTTGAGTGCCACACTGCACACCACTTTTGGCATGAAGGCTGGGTTAGTCCCGACGGATACCCAGTCAGCATGGAAAATGATGAAATGCTCTACAGCCATTAGTGCTTGTAGCTCAGACACTTCTTGCTGAAGTGATGGCCAGAAGCAAGGCTGTCTTCCATGAGATAAACTAACTCTGCTGAAGCTGCTGGTTCAAACGGGGGCAGGGTGAGCTTTTCCAACAGAAAGTTAAAGTCTGAAACAGGTGTAGGTGCTCTTCTGTGTGGCCTCAAGTTGTTAGCCCCTTAGGAACTGTCTGATGAGAGGGTGTGAGAAAAACAGGTGGCCCTGTGCTGAAATGAGCAGAGATAGCATAGGCATGAATTTTAATAGAAAAAAGGATACACCCCTATGTAGCAAGTCAGCAAGGTAATACACGATGAGAGGTAGGGAGGGCCTGTGCCATCCCAGCTCCCTTAGCCTGCATCCAGGTGCAAAACGTTTTCCATTGGTCAGCATAAGACTTTCTAGTACTAGGGGCGTTTGGCCTCATGTACAACATCTAGAACCAGTTTGCTGAGATTGACAGCTTGTGCAGTGGTCAGGGAATAAGCCAGGCTGCCAGGTTGAGGGTCTGCAATGGTGATGCATGGATTCTCCTTTCCTCTTGGTCAGGAGTGCTGGGATCAGAGAGATACCATGGCAACATAGGTGTCTGGCTGCGCAGCAGTGGGTACCAGTGCTGGCGTGGCCAGTCTGGGACAATCAGGACTGTACTCAGTTTTTCCTCCCTTATTTTGAGCAGTAACCTTGTAATGAGCAGTAGTGGGGAAATGCATAGACTGAGAGGCTGACCCACTGGAAGGATAAAGCATCCACTTTCCACACCTTGCAAGGAGGTTCCCTGGTGCAGAACTTCCTGAGTTGATGGTTGGAGTGGGATGCAAAGAGGTCAACTTTCAGGGTGCCGCATTTCTGAGTTACAAGGGTGAAGGTTCTTTGGACTAGCTGCCACTCGTGGATCCAGAAGATTTCTGCTTAAGTTGTCTTGACAGAGTTTAGAGAGCCTGGCGGGAATTGTGCTAACAGGTGTAGTTGCATGGCTGAGGCTGTGTGCAAAAGAGTCATGGCGAAACTGCAGAGAGGTACAAGTCCCTCCCTGCTTGGGGATATACCACATCACTTTGGTGGTGTCCATTTTGATTAGTAAATCCCCCGGGGAGAGGAAGAGTCTGAAAGCTGTCAGTGCATGCTGAACAGCTATCTCTTTTTGGTGTGCAGATGTATTTGATGTGGGCTCCATTGGCCCTGTATGCACCTGCTGTTCAGGTGTGCATCCCAGGCATAGACTGATGCATCTGTGGTGAGGGTCTGGGTAGCATGGGGTTGTGAGAAGGGTAGTCCCTTGTTGTGGCAGCATGCAGCTGCCCACCAAAGAAAGTATTTCCTTAAACAAGGTATCATTGGTATAAGAGTTTCCAGGTCTTGAAGAGTGTTGACACCAAAGGCTTTTTAGGTACCATTGTAGTTTCCTCAATTTATCTGGCATATGGAATGAGTAGAATGCAAGAAGCCATAAACCCCAGAGATTGCAGGATTTTCTTTGTGGATAACTGGGGGTCTCTGGTGGCTAGCTGAGAGAAACAGGTAGGTTTGCTTTTCTGGTGTAAGGAATGACATCTGCAATGCTATGTCCAGGCTTGCTCCCCGGAATATAATTTGTTGGGTGGGTACTAGTTTGGATTATTTTTCATTGATAGTATACCCTAGGGAGATCAGTAGGTCCTTTACAAAGGCCAGGTGCTTGAGCAGCTTTTCCTGTCTACCTGAATTAGGCAGTCGTATAAGTATGGGTAAACTGGAATATTTCTTTGCCTGCAAAAAGGAATGGGGGAAGCCAGACATTTTGTGAAAACTCTGGGAGCAGTGGATAAGCCAAAGGGAAGCGCAGAAAACTGAATGTGCATTGATCCAGCCCTGAAACATAGATATTTCCTGCAGGATTCCCTGACTGGGATGTGTAGGTAGGCCTTATTTAGGTCTAGGGTGGCTAACAGAGCATCCTTGGAGAGCATGAGTAGTAGTTGCTGGAGGGCGAGTATTCTGAATTTTAGTATCACCACAAAGGTGTTTAGAATGAACAGATAGAGGATGGGGTGCAAGGTGCCATCTTTTCTGGGTAGAAGGAAGGGTCTGGAGTAGACACACCTTGGCCTATCTGCTCTGCAGGAATGTGCTCTATTTCCCTCAGAGAGAGCAGGGAAAGGACTTATTTTTTGGCCTATGCCCACTGGTTTGGGGGAAGATCTCGGAACCCTTTTGGGTTGGGTAGGGGGTTTGGTAAGGAAATAAACTTTGTATCCCTGGGACACTATGTTGAGGACCCAGCGGTCGTTGGTAAAGGTGGCTCTGGTGCTTGCGAGGAAGGAAAGTTTTCCTCCTAGAGGTAAGTGCATGTGGGCAGAGGGAGGGGGGTAGAAGTGGAGAGTCATTATGAGTTCTTACCATGAGGGGGTGGCTTAGCACTCCCTGGTTTTGAAGAGAAGGAACTCCATTGCTTAGATCTCTGCATTCCATGGGGCTGCTGTCTGGGGGTCTGCTTCCCTGGGGTCTAGGTTGTGCTGATCTGGTGGGGGCAAGAAAGGACCAGTGCTGGGAGGGGCAATGCCTACTGAACCTGGACTGCTGGATCTGCAGGATGTCTGTCTGGATAGATTTAGCTTTTTCTTAAATCTTTTTAAGACCTATTCTGCCTTGGTGCCAAATAAGTACTCTTTGTGCAAGGGTGCATCCAATAATTTGGATTTGACATGGTCTGGCAAGGGCTATTCCTTACGTCAAGAATGCCTTCTAAGGACATAATCAGTTAACTGCTGTCCTGCAAGATGCTTCTAAGGCATCAAAACCACAATGTAAGGTGTGCTTAGTTACTTGACTTGCAGAATGCATTAACTCTTGTTAAGTTATTTTCTGCACAATCAGGAAAAGATGACATTTTGTTTGAAGAGTTCCATGGTATGTTGCTAAACTTTTAGCATTTGGAACTCGCAATTTAGTGCTCTAATAGGAAGAGTAGCAGAGGTGTATACTTTTTTACCCCATCTGTCATGTTGGTAAAGACCAGGTCTAGGATATTGATGCCCCTGGTGGGGGTGTGGATAAGTTGATCCAAGGCGTTAGAATTTATGAAGTCGAGAAAACGCTGAGCAAAAGAGTTGGTACACGAGTAGTTTTCCCAGTTAATGGTGGGGCAGTTGAAATCACCCATTATTAGGATGTTGGGTTGTACCCTAATATTTTCCAGTGTATCAAGAAATGAGTGGGAATCCTGGGGCATGGTGGGGGATCTGTAGCAAGCTACAGTTTGGATTGCAGTCTTTCCCAGTGTTGGTTGCACTTGGATAATCTCAGATGTATTATGCTGAGCAACTAGCCTCTAGGTGTGGATACCCTTAATGAATATAGACACGCCTCCACCTTTAGTGTTTGGGTCCAGGTTAGGTGGTCGAAGGGTAAGGTATAAATTATAGCCTGGTAATGCAGGGATGATCTCTGAAGCCTTGAACCAGGTCTCTGTCACTGCACAGATGTCGATGTTCTCCATTTTAAGCAGTGCCTCGATGAGTGCATTTTGAGGTTTAGTTTAGGTTTAGCTAATGCAAATAGCCATTTTCTTTAGATAACTGGGACAGCAAGTGCAAAAAAATCAAGAAATGCTCCTAATAGAAACGTTTGACTTTTCAACGAAACACACACAACTTAAAAGGTCCAACTTAATACACTTAAAATAACTTAAAATCTAAGATCGAAACATCAAACACCAACAGCACTACTCGTCAGACTGCGTTTAACTCTCACAGCCTCATAGTGCAAAGACCTACTGAACTTGAGAATAAAATGTGTCACTTCCAAAGACAAAGCATGCGCAACTGTATGGGACACCTACCAGTGACGCAAACCAATCAAAATTTGGTGTCATTACTTTAGTTTTTTTTTTTTTTTTTTTTTTACCACCATGATTCCAATACTAAACTTTTATAAAAATATGAGCTGGTAAGTACGCTGATACTTTAATGACTTAACAGAAAAAATAATCTGTTTTTCTACATGATACAAAATAAAGTTTCCAGTAACTGTCTATTTCCATGAGTGCATAGATAACACTAATACCATTTATACAATGGTATGTCTGTTTTTCCTCCTGTAAAGGTTGTAAAAGAAAGAACAGTCTAAACTAGTCCACTCTACCCATCCACTATGGTAGTCACTGCTTAACTTGGTGTTTTCAACTAGCCTAACACCCAGCATCCTCCTGCCACAACATTTTCAACTACCCCTCCCATAAATATCATAGCAAACAACTCAGATGGTGTAGTGGTACTTAGCTGCGGTTGTAGTGCACAGCATCCCAGGTTTAAGACTTGGCAGGGCAGATTATAACCTAGCTCTGTTAGAAATACTGCGTCTAAAGAAATCCCAGTCCTTTCGCACCACATGCTCCAGAGACCTCACCCTCATTACTACAATCAACAGAACGTACTGGAGGGACAGGTTCATAACATAGAGACTTGCCCATGATATGGAAAAGACTTCCCATACATGTCAAACAGAGCACCTCGATGACCCTCTTCAAGACAGATCTTGATGAGTTGATGGCAAATAGATAATTCACCCCGGGGATAACTCCAGTGGCTCTACTCGACAGAGGGACTGGGAACCAAGGTCAGGTGGCATGTTGCCAGGGTAATCCTATGGCTAGGCCTGTAAAGGCCCCAGGGTCCATTAGTGTAGTACACACCTATAAACCTACAGAATGACACAAAACACTGAGTTGTTTAAAAACAAACACATACAAGCTTTTTAAAAGAAACTAACCTGATTTTCTTTTGAATTCACAGATTTTGCTCCTTCCTTGACTCCTGAATCATTTTTTGACTCATTTTCTTTTGCACTCCTGAAATACAGCAAGTTAAAAGTCAAAAAGTATGAAGTACTCTAGTATTTAAGAAAATATTGCAAAGTGCATGCACAGACAATTATTCAAAGTAATATACAAAAGGTTAACAAAATAAAGCATGAAAAAGTCCGTTTATTATTATTGTCATTACTTATGAAGTGCGTCTTTCAGATTACTACGTGCACATTTTTTTAGTTTGAAATACACTGCATATCACATACGACTTGAAATACTAAGTCCATCAAGAACCACATGAAGCTAACACAAGGACTGATAAAACAGCAGCCATGTTATAAACTTACTATAACTGAAGAGGATCAACTACGCACATTGCTACAGTAGTGATAACACTTGCCACAGAAGACCCAAAGCCCAACCCAAGTTCCACACCTTTGCACTCTTCCCTCAAAGCCAGGAAGATTATCTCCTATTCAAATATCCTCCCACACCATCTTTACTTTTTTTTTTTTTTATATCAACCTGCCAGGACCAGAGCTGACGCCAGAACATTACCTGCCTAGGTTTGAGAACCCAACCAGAAAATACCAAAAAGCTGCATATCCAAGTTCTGTGTTAACTCAAATGGTGATGGGGTGCACTACAAACATTACACACAGGGAGGGGTGCAGGCAATAAGTAAATTGCACCACCCAATGATGGAAAGAAAATTGAGGAGGAGGAAGGGAAAAAATACTACTGCAACAGTGATCATCTCTAGGTGAACTTAAGATGTTCAGATTTCATGGTAAGGAGGCCTATAACATTACTGTAACAGTGAATGCATACAATCGTTGGAAGTTCCCAGCACAACTGTACTACATTCACTGTACTAACTACTGCAGTTGTGACAATATCTGAAAAGGATTCTAGAGTTTCCAGACTAGGGCGTGAATGGTCTGACAAAGTGATGGCTGTAATAGTCTCTGAACAATGGCCATGGCAAAAAACTACTCTGCCTCTAGAGATAAAGTACACGTTATAATGCTTGTACAAATTAAGGAAAGATAAGCCAGGCAGCTGCATCCAATATGTTCCTGAGCGCTGAACCCTCTAAAAAAGCAGTAATAACTGCTGTGACTGCAACAGAGTGAGCTATTAGATTCCCTGGCAGAAATGCTATGGAAGAAATAAAGGCAAATGTAATGAGTTAACCATTTAGCAACACACAAACAGGTTCCCCATCTCTATCATTTGCAAGGAATAATTGGCCTGGTAGCCCTTTTTCCCTTAGTCCACTCAAGGTAAAGTCTCAATTGTGTGAGCACATGCAAGGCATGCAAGATACTCTCCCCCTTGTTCTATAGGCTAAGACAAAACAGAAAATAAAAAGTGTTCTAATTTACAGACAAGTTTGTCACTTTGTACATGAACATGTTATTTGTGCCAACGGTTACCAAATTCTTGTGAAAGTTGACAAAGTTGTTGACACTTGAGGGCCTGCAGTTATGAAATCCTTTTCGCAGAAGGGCAACTAAACGGCAGTTTTCCTGGTCAAACATGTGAAGGGTGCAGCAGCAGGCTCAAAGTCAATGTATTGTTAATAAGACATACCCAAGTGCACAGTTGTTTGAGGTCTGTTGACTTCAGTAGTGCCACTGGTGTTGGATGCTTTAACTTTAAGTTTGGTTTAAGTGTTGTAGATCAGTGTGTGTGTGTACAGCTTTAAGAAGCTTCTAGGGGCTTGCACAAGTGTATAAATAGTGAGCATGTGCGAGTCAAACTGCCATTTGTAGTAAGCTGTTGAGATGTAAGCATGTGTCTGTTTAGTCTATTAATGAATTTGTTTATATTTTGTAAAGCTGCTATCCATCCTGACGTGTTTCTATGTAATAAAGCATATAAACAAACTATCCGACCTGCTCATCTATCTCTAGAGAGAGACTAGCAACATGGTGTCAGAAGTGGCATGTCCAAGGAGGACATGGGGCCAAAAGGGAAGCCAGATTCTTCATTTCGAAACAGACACTCAGTTAACACTGGAGGAATATGTAGGAGTGAATCATCTCTACTGGACGTATAAATCGCCAAACCAGTAAGAAACTAATTTCAGGTATTAAAACATGCTCAGGCTATTTTTCATTCACAAAATATGAAATGGGGCATTCAGAACACACTAAACAAATTTCTAAGTAACAGAAATATCTGAAACAACAGATCAACAGAAATATTCTAAGTAACTACAGAAAAAGTTTGAAAAATTCTGAACTGCATAAAATGAATAAGGGAAACAACCTTATTTTTACTCTAAGCATTACGTTTTCGCATTAATCAAAGATATTAGAGTTGTCTGATGTGTATGAAATGTTTGCATGTTTCTGCGGAATTGCATCACAGTTATTTTGCAAAATACAGCCATTTCAAGGCATATTTTGCAAAGTAGTGCATTTGAGGAGTTTACTCTGCATTTCAATGTTATTACAAGGGCTGGCTGTGTGCTTGTTTGCACTTTAATACAAAGGCCATATTTTTCACTGTGTTTGGGCATAATTTGTTAGCATGGCAGATGGATTTCAGAAACCAACTCTACTCCTGTTTAACAATAATACTGCACAGTGTTTGAGCAAGAGTACGATATTTTCATACAGGTTGCATTTTCTAATAAAGATGACTGTAAAAAGGCATTTACTCTGCTAAATTTAGCTGGTTAAGAAGCCACAGAAAGGCAGCGTTCGTTTGTCTATGCACCTGCTGTCTTTGCAGGAAAGGAGGAAAACCATCACATAGTTGTACCGGCTGAGTCAAGGGAAGAACAAATGCTTAAAATGTAAATTTAGAGAAATGTGAAACCCCCAAATAAATGTTACAATGGAAAAGCACTTATTTTACACAAGGGATAAAAAGCCTGGTGAAACTTCTGCAGCATATATAACTGATGTGAGAAACTAGGCTAAAATGTCCAGATTTGGTGATTTAAGGGAGAAGTTGATTAAAAAACAGATGTATGGTATTAAAAATGATACTGTGACAAAGATTTTGCTTCATGACAATGACTTAACTTTGAATAAGGCTACTGGGATTTGTCAGCTATATGAGCTTAAGGAAAAGCACATAAATATGCTTACAAATGAGAGATGCATGTTTCCAGTAAATTCCAAGGCCAATGTTGATAGTATGCAGCACATGCTTAAAAGAAACAGGCCCAAGCACACGTGGCAGCTAGAGAGACCAGCAACAGTCCCTGGGAAACACCACAGCTTTCTAGCAAGGTCCAAGGCACGCACTACAAACTGCACAGTCTCAGTGAAGCATAAGAGAGTGAATCAGCAAACTCAAAGCATGTGCCCCCACCAAGTTTCATAGCCAGCTGTCGTAATAGCGATGGAAGTCATGAGACCAAAAGGGAAAAATGTTTAGCTTTTGGTCAGCATTGCCACAAATGCAATAAATAGAATCACTTCAAAAGGTTTTGCAAATCAAACAAGAGGCATTCTTTTAAGAGAACATTCAAAAGAAACAAGTTTATTAGTTAGAAAGCTATGATCCTACGTTTATGTTGATCGTGTTTCACTGCTTCATGAAACAGTCAATGCAGTAGATTTTTGGGCAAAGAAAATTATTTTGTACTGTTCGGATAAATGGAAAACCCATGCAGCTCAAAGCTGACATGGATTCAAAGTGCAATGTTATGTCTCCGAAACATTTGCTAGAGTTACGTGCTGGTGAGAAGCTTGATTTGGCAAAGTGTGGGAAGCTTGTTGCTTATGGTGGAGAAGAGATTCCAATCGAGGGCTCAGTAGTATTTTTATGTTGCTCTGCTGGGAGAAGCTACGACTTGTTATTGTATGTGGTCAAAAGACACGTGCAGTCATTATTAGGGCTCAGATACAGTTTGAAAATAGGATTTTCATTTAATAAGGAAGTCTATCGTGTTGGTTTGAAAGGCCACAGTTCAATTTTGCCCAGTATACTTCCTTTACCTATGCCGATCTTTTCAAAGAAACTAAGCAAGCTTCCAGCTGTGTACTACATGAAGTTATACCCAGATCTCAGCCCAGTTGTCAGACCAGCCCAGAAAGTTCCAGTAGCTATGCGGAACAGAGTCGAAGCTGAGCTAGATAAAATGGTGCAAAGTACAGTTGTGTACACTTACCATAAATGTAGATGTTAGAGTGTATTCAGTGTTGCAGTCATTACATTTGGGTAATCTACTGGCAGGTTACCCTCAGTTGGCCTGATTAAGAAAGTCTTGGGTCCTGCGTCGGTTGCTGTCCCTTCTTCCATGACGTCGGGTCATCAGGGGTATAAAACCTGCAGCCGACACCATTACATCAGTTTTTCTTGCCCCAGATGTCAGGTGCACCCCAAATGGGGAGAAATATAAAATTTATATATATATATACACATACATATATACATATATATATATATATATATATATATATATATATATATATATATATATATATATATACATATACATATACATACACATACATACACACATATATATATATATATATATGTATATACACACACATAATTTAAACCAAAAACTATACCTCCAAACAAGAGCAAATGCACCAAAAAGGCTTTTAATTACAGTAAAATAAAGGAGAGGTATGGTAAAAGAAAAACAGGGGGCTGGAGGGTGGGTAACCAGGACTGCAATAGTGAATACACTGTAACATCTACATTTATGGTAAGTGTACACAACTGTACTATGTGCTTCGTGTTTCACTGTTGCAGTCATTACATTTGGGTAGAATCCCAAAGCTATGGTTGGGAGGATGGATTTATACAGCATTAGGAGCAGCTGTAAGGCCTTGCAGAAAAGCAGTGGCAAAGTCAGCTCTGGATTTAGAGGAGAGATAAATGGTAATGTTTGGTGAACGGATGAACTGAGCTCCAGGTAGCAGCTTCTAGAATGTCTGGTAGGAACCCCTCTGAGAAAGGCTGCAGAAGTAGATGCAGCCCTGGCGGAATGAGATCTAATCCCCTTGGGGATAGGTTTACCACTGTGCATACAGCAGAAAGAAATAAAATGGCGTATCCATTTGGAAATAGTCTGCTTTGAAATAGACTTTCCCTCTGCCCCTGGAGCAAATGCCACCAATAGTTGTTCAGATTTTCTTAGAGATTCTGTCTTGTTTAAGTGGAATCTGAGTTGTCTGTGTACATCCAATCAATGCAGAATTTGCTCACCCTTGTTCTGTGGATTGGGAAAGAAAGTTGGCAGATAAATGGTTTGATTAAGAGCCACACTGGATACAACCTTAGGCATAAAAGATGAATTGGTCCAGAGAGCCACCCTGTTCGGATGAAAAATAATGAAAGGCTCCATTGCCATAAGAGCCTGTATTCAGAAATCCTTCTAGCTGAAGTGACTGCAAAAAGGAAAGCGTTTGTCCAAGAGAGAAATTTGAGGTCCACAGTAGCAGCTGGCTCAAAAGGAGGGAGGGAGTTTTTCCAAAACAAAATTGAGGTCCCATGCAGGATTTGGTGCTCTCCTGGGAAGTCTTCAATTTTTGGCCTTTCTGAGGCACTGCTTTAGCAGAGGATGATAGAAATGGGGAGGTTCTGTGTTGTAATAAGCTAAAATGGCAGAAGCATGGATTTTTATGGAAGAAAAAGATAGGCTCTTGCGAAGCATCTCAGTTAAGTATTGCAGAATCTGAGGAATATTGGGCATTGCTGTGCTTATTCCTTGTGATTGGTTCCAGGCACAGAATCTTTTCCATTTGTCAGCATAAGATTTTCTAGTACTAAGACTTCTAGCCTCCAAAATGACATCCATCACAGGTTTGTTGAGAGATGTCAAGGGTGAAATTAGTTGATTAGCCACTCGGCAAGATTAAAAGTTTGGAGCAGAGGTTGCAGAATTTGGTAGGTCTGCTGAGACAGTAGGTAAGGTGTCTGAGGCAGGTGCCATGGAGGAAGGTGTGAAACCTTGCGCAGGAGTGGGTACCAGTGTTGGTGAGGCCAGCCTGGAGCAATCAGAATCATTTTTGGTTTGTCCTGTCCGACTTACAGTAGGACTTTGGAGAGCAGAGGCAGAGTGGGAAAAAGCATAAACCGATAGGTATTTCCAGCTGAATGATAGAGCATCAACTTTCCAAGCTTTTTTGTGATGAATTCTTGTGCAGAATTTGTCCAACTGATAGTTCTGGGGTGAGGCAAAAAGATCTAGGTCTGGACTCCCCCATTTGCGTGTCAACATGTGGAAAACTTGTGGTTCCAGTTTCCATTCATGTGGGTCCATAAGATTTCTGCTTAGTTCGTCTCCCAGAGTATTTAGCTTTCCTGGCAGGAACTGAGCTTGTAGCTGTATTTGATAAGTCAAGGCAGTGTTCCACAATGCCATGGCTAGACTGCAAAGGAGGTAGGAATGTGTACACCCCTGCTTGTTTATGTAGCACACAACTGTGGTGTTGTCTGTCTATCATTAGTTGTCCTGGATGAAGGTAGTCCTTGAAGGCTGTTGGAGCATTCTGTACAGCTAGCATCTCTTTCTGATTGTTATGTAGATGCATTTGATTTGGGCTCCATTTGTCCTGAATGCACTTTCCCGCCAGATGAGCCCTCTTAGTTAGGGTTTGTGCGGCAGGGAGTGGAGTGAATGACAGTTCCTTGTTTTGGTGGCATGCTTCTGCCCACCACAGGAATTATAGTTGCAGGCAAGGTATAATAGGAATCATTGTTTCCAGGCTGTGACAATGTTGACTCCATAAACTAAGTACCACTGAAGATTCCTCATATGCAGTCTTGCAAACGAAATTAGAAAAATGCAGGAGGCCATGAACCCAAAGGTTTGCAGAATTTGCCCTGCAGATAGTAGGGTTTTTGTGGCCACCTGCTTGAAGTCACAAATTGAATTTGCTTTTCTGGCATAAGACAAGTCATATGGGCAGTTGTATTCAAGTTTGCACCCACGAATGTAAATTTTTGAGAGGGTACCAGTTGTGATTTCTTTTCGTTTATGATGTACCCTAGACAAGTTAGAACCCTTTTTACAAATGCCAGATGCTTTAGACGAATGTCCTTGTTTTCTGCCTGAATTAGACAATCGTCCAGGTATGGATATATTTGAATATTTCTTTGCCTGCAAAATGCAATTACTGGAGACAGGCACTTTGTGAAGCCCCTGGGCGCAGTAGACAAGACAAAGGGCAGTGCAAAGAAAGTACAGTTGTGTACCTACCATAAATGTAGATGTTACAGTGTATTCACTGTTGCAGTTATTACACTTGGGTTATCCTGCTGGCAGGCGACCCACAGTCGGCCCGAGTTCCAAAGTCTTGGTCCGGCGTTGGTTGCGGTCGCCTCTACCCTGACGTCAGTGTGCCAGGGGTATAAAAGATGCAACTAATGCCATTTTCTTCAGTTTTTCTTGCCCCAGACGTCAGGTGCCCCCAGATAGTAAGGCTGAAAAGAAAAAATTATGCCCAAATACATGCATATATTACTATAAACAATTCCTTCATCTACAAGCAAATAGACCACATAGGTTGTACAGAGATGAGAAGTACAGAATAGTCCCAGCAATAAAAAAGGTGGATGGTGGGTAACCTGGACTGCAACAGTGAATACACACTAACATCTACATTTATGGTAGGTCCACAACTGTACTATGTTCATAGTGTTTCACTGTTGCAGTCATTACACTTGGGTAGAATCCCAAAGCTGAGGATGGGTGGCTTGGTCTAAATAGGATTTGAAGAGGCTACCAGGCCCTGCAGAACTGCAGTGGCAAAGCCTGCTCTGAATTTAGAGTAGAGAGGTAGGTGGTAGTGCTTGGTGAAAGTGTGCACTGAGCTCCAGCTTGCAGCTTCTAAAATGTTTTTGGTTGGTACCCCTCTGAGGAAAGCTGCTGAAGTGGCTGCAACTCTGGTAAAATGAGGCCTAATGCCCTTGGGCACTGATTTGCCATGTTGTGCATAACAGAAGAGGATGCAGTGTCCTATCCATTTTGAGACTGTCTGCTTTGTAATAGGCTTTCCTTGTGATCCTGCAGCATAGGCTACGAACAGTTACTCAGTTTTTCTGAAAGCTTTTGTTTTGTCCAAGTAGAATCGTAGCTGTCTGTGTATATCCAAATCGTGCAGAAGTATCTCCCCTTTATTCTGGAGATTTGGGTAAAAAGTAGGTAAATGAATGGTTTGGTTTAAGGCCACATTGAAGACCACTTTTGGCATGAATGTTGGGTTTGTCCTTAGAGAAACCCTGTCCTGATGAAAAATGAGGAAAGGTTTCACAGCCATTAATGCCTGTAACTGAGACTCTTCTTACTGATGTTATTGCTAGGAGCACAGCAGTTTTCCATAAGAATTTTAGATCAGCTGTGCTGGCTAATCCAAAAGGAGGCAGTGTGAGTTTTTCTAAAACAAAATTGAGGTCCCAAGTTGGTACTGGTGCTCTCCTTGGGGGTCTTATACTTTTTTGCCCTCAGAGGTACTGTCGTAGTACAGGATGTGAAAAAATAGGAGGTTCCGTATTGTAATGGGCTGAAATGGCAGAGGTACGGATTTTAACAGATGAAAAAGATAAGCCTTTGTCCAGCATCTCAGTCAGGTATTGTAAAATCTGAGGTATATTAGGGACAAGTGGTTTGAGCCCTTGTGCCCGGTTCCAAGCACAGAATCTCTTCCATTTTTCTGCATAAGATTTCCTAGTGCTGGGCCTCCTGGCTTCTAAAATGACAACCATAACAGCTTTACAGAGAAGGGCAGTCTGAGTGGCTACATTATCTGCCATGCTGCCAGGTTTAAGGTTCTGAGTTGACTGTGCAGAATCTGATTGTTTTGTTGTGTCGGAAGATGAGGAATTTGAGGCAGAAGCCAAGCTGTGTCTTGAGACAAACTCTTTAGGATTGGGTACCAGTGCTGGCGTGGCCAGTCTGGGGCAATCAAGATAATTTTTCGCCTTTGACTTTAGTAGCACCTTGGTAAGAAGAGGCATCGGAGGGAAGGCATAAACTGTCAGGCCTTTCCAGATGAATGATAGAACATCCGCTTTCCATGCTTGAGAATGATAAGTTCTTGTGCAAAATTTCTGAATTTGGTAATTGTGAGGGAGGCAAAAAGATGCATGTCTGGGCGTCCCCATTTCCTCGTTATCATGCTGAACGCTTGTGGATTTAGCTTCCATTCGTGAAGGTCCATGAGATTTCTGCTTAGTTCGTCTGCCAGTGTATTTTTTGTTCCTGGCAGGAATTGTGCCTGCAGATGAACTTGATAGGTCAGTGCTGTGTTCCACAAAGTCATGGCTTGCCAGCATAGTGGGTAGGAATGTGTGCCCCCTTGCTTGTTTATGTACCACATAACTGTGGTATTGTCCGTCTTTATTAATAGTTGTCCTGGAAGTAGTAGGTCCTTGAAAGCTGTCAGGGCATTCTGTACAGCTAGCATCTCTTTTTGATTGATGTGAAGATCAATTTGTTCCTTGGGCTACGTGCCCTGAATACATTTTCCTGCCATATGTGCCCCCCAGGCATAATCCGATGCATCTGTTGTTATTGCCTGCCTGGCTGCGGGTAAGGTGAAAGGCTGTCCCTTGTTGTGGTGACAGGCCTGGGACCATCATCGAAACTCCTGTTGTAGGCAGGGAATTAAAGTAATGATGGTCTCCAGCCTGTGACAATGCTGAGTCCAAACACTTTTTAGATACCACTGTAGTTTCCTCGTATGCAGTTTTGCATATGGAATTAGTAGAATGCAGGATGCCATGAAGCCCAGGGCCTGCAGATTTTTTCTTGCAAGAAGCTCGATTTTTGTTGCCATCATTTGAAAGTAACGAGTCAGTTACCTTTGTTTGCCTGGCGTGAGATCAGCCATCTGGGCAGTTGTATTTAAACCTGCACCCAGGAATATCTCTTGAGAGGGCACTAGTTTTGATTTCTTATAGTTTACTGTGTACCCTAGGCAAATTAGTAATCTTTTTACAAATGCCAGATGCTTTAGAAGAATGTCCTTGCTCTCTACTTCAATAAGGCAGTCGTCCAAGTAGGGATATATTTGAATTTCTTTGTCTGCAAAATGCAATTACTGGTGCCAGGCATTTTGTGAAGACCCGGGGCGGAGTAGATAAGCCAAAGGGCAGTGCAGAGAATTGGTAATGCATTGAGCCTGCTAGGAATCTGAGGTATCTTCTGCAAGACTGTCTGATTGGGACATGCAGGTATGCCTCCTTGAGGTCCAAAGTAACTAGCCAAGCCTTCTTGCCCAGCACGGGCAGAAGTTGTTGTAGTGGTAACATTTTGAATTTTGGAACATCCAGGAAAGTATTTAGGATTGACAGGTCCAGTAGTGGTCTCCAGGCTTTGTCCTTTCTGGGTACAAAAAAAAGTCTTGAGTAAAATCCTTGTCCCTGTTCTTGCTGTAGAACGTTTTGAATAGCTCCCACGTCCATAAGAGCAGCAATCTGTTTTTCTGCCTCTAACCATTGATGTTGTGGCAGGTCTGGCATACCTTTTTATTTTGGAAGGGTATGGAAGTGGAACCTGTAACTGAGAAACAATATTCAGCACGCACTGCTCCTGGGTGATCATGTGCCACGTTATTGAGAAAAGTGCTAACTTTCCCCCTAGGGGTGCTGTCAAAAGGTAAGTGCTTGGCATTTGCAGAGGGAAGTCATTGGGACTGTTTCCTATAAGGTTATGATTTATCTTCCCCCTCCTTTGGGGGCTGAAGCACCCCATTTTTTAGGTCTGTAGGAGCCTTGGGGCTGAGATCTGCCTCTTGGGTGTCTGAGTCTGCCTCTCGGTGGCCTGACACTAGAAAGAACCATCTTTTTGAAAGGCAGTTTCTGCTAAATCTAGGTGGTTGAACCTGTTAAGGAATCTTTCACTGCATTTCGCTTTATCCTCCATTTTCTTTAACACCTCTTCTGCCTTAACACCAAACAAAGTATCATGCTGTAGTGGAGCATCCAATAAATTTTACTTTAACATGGTCAGGTAAACTTTGTTCTTTCAACCAAGCACGCCTTCGAATAACAGCCTCTGCATCAGAATCTTTATAAGGGGGAAAGGAGTAATCTTGCTCCCCAGAGGAGCCTGAGGAAAAGTACAGTTTTGTACCTACCATAAATGTAGATGTTAGAGTGCTCATACAGCTGCAGTCATTACAGATGGGTTATCCTGCCGTCAGGCGGGTCCTCGGTCGGCGAATTCCAAAGTCTAGGTCCGGCGTCGGCTGTCGTCGCTTCTTCCCTGACGTCAGTGCGGCAGGGGTATAAAAGAGGCAGCCGACGCCATTTTCTTCAGTTTTTCTTGCCCCAGATGTCAGGTGCCCCCAGAAGGAAGGCAAAACATGTTATGCAAACATGCAATATAGATAAATCAAAAAACAGTAATTGTAAGCAAATATACCATAAAAGAGTACCCCAAATAGGTTGTATGATAAAGGTGTTTGTCATAAGGCCTGTCTTAAGAGGGGATGGAAGGGGGGGGTAAAGTACAGTTGTGTACACCTACCATAAATGGAGATGTTAGAGTGTCTTCACTGTTGCAGTCATGACTGTAGGGTTCTCCCCTGCCAGCAGGCAGCCTTCGGTCGGCCAAAATCCCAAAGTCTGGGTCCGGCGTCGGCTGTTCAACGATGCTCCCTGACGTCAGGGCGCCAGGAGTACAAAGCTGACAGCCGACGCCATCTTCTCCAGTTTTTCTTGCCCCAGATGTCAGGAGTCCCAAAATGAAAAAGGTCCCATAACCTTTGCAAATACACCTCAGAAGAATGGTGAAAAAAAGGAAATAAACAAAAGTAAAAAAAAACAAGAGGGGACAGGAGGGAGGGAAACCCAGACTGCAACAGTGAAGACACTCGAACATCTACATTTATGGTAGGTGTACACAAAGTACAGTTTTGTACCTACCATAAATGTAGATGTCCGATAGATATGCAACTGCAGTCCTGACATATGGGTTGTCCTGCCTCAGGCAGCCCTTCGGTCGGCCGGATTCCAAAGTCTGGGTCCGGCGTCGGCTGATGTCGCCTCCTCCCCGACGTCAGAGCAGCTGGGGTATAAAGGCATCAGCCGACACCATCTTCTTCAGTGTTTCTTGCCCCAGATGCCCTCCAAGGAAGGCTAAATTTTGTGAATGGATAAACAAAAAATCCAGACATGCACAACAGTAATAAACAGATGCACCATAACAGATGACCCCAGCTTATAGGAAGGGGGAGGGGGGGTGGACCCAAGGGGAAAAAAAACAGAGGGGTAGGAGGGAGGGAAAACCTGACTGCAGTTGCATATCTATCGGACATCTACATTTATGGTAGGTACAAAACTGTACTATGTCCTTCAAGAATGCAACTGCAGTCCTGACATATGGGTTGAATACCATAGCCAAGCTGGGGGTGGTAGGACTAGACAAGGGATGGTGTAGCTAGAAGGCCCTGCAGGACTGCCGAAGCAAAGCCTGCTCGGGATCTGGAGTATAATGGCAGGTTGTAGTGTTTGGTAAATGTATGCACGGAGCTCCATGTAGCAGCTTCTACAATATCTTTTGTAGCCACTCCTCTTAGAAAGGCTGTGGATGTGGCCATCGTTCTGGTGGAGTGTGGTCTAATATTAGCTGGCACACTTCCCATGGAAGGGGTAACAGAATCTTATGCAGTGTCCAATCCATTTTGAGATAGTTTGTTTGGTGACTGCCTTTCCTTGTGCCCCAACAGCATAGGCTACAAACAGTTGGTCAGACTTCTTGGTAGACTTTATTCTGTCCAAGTAGTAACATAGTTGTCTGTGAATGTCTAATGTATGCAACAGCTTTTCCCCTTTGTTTTGAGGGTTAGGAAAGAAAGTAGGCAGGTGAATTGCTTGGTTTAGAGACACTCTGGATATCACTTTAGGCATGAAGGAAGGATTGGTCCTAAGGGAAACTGTGTCCTGATGAAAGATGAGAAAAGGAGGAACTGCCATGAGGGCCTGTATCTCAGAGACTCTTCTTGCTGAGGTGACTGCCAACAGGAAAACCGTCTTCCAAGAGAGAAATTGCATTTCTGAAGATGCTGCTGGTTAAAAGGGAGGAAGAGTTAATTTTTCCAAGACGTAATTAAGGTCCCATGCAGGAATTGGTTGTTTCCTTGGAGGTTTGATATTCTTAATACCCCTTAGAAACTGTCTTACCAAGGGATGCGAAAATACAGGTGGATAACAGTTGTAATGTGCTGAGATAGCTGAAGCATGGATTTTGATGGAAGAGTATGAGAGGCCACTGTGAAACATTTCTGCCAAGTATTCTAATATCTGAGGTATGTTCATCAGTGATACATCCTGGCCCTTGTTGACATTCCAGAAGATGAATCTCTTCCATTTGGCCGAAAAGGTTTTTCTGATGGAACGTCTGCGCGCCTCCAGCAAAATTTCCTGGACTGTTTTGGAGAGGGTGTCATGGGTCCCAGTCATGGAACTCTCCAAGCTGCCAGCTTTAAGGTTTGCAGGTTCTGATGAACAGTCTTGTAATTGTGTTGAGTCAGGAGCTGAGGCCATTAAGGCAAGTGCCATGGTTTTATGTGAGTTATGCTCAGTAGCAGTGGATACTAGTGTTGCCTTGGCCAGTCTGGAGCTATCAAGATTCCTTTTGGTTGTTCTGCCTTGATCTTCAGTAACACCTTGGTGAGTAAAGGTAGAGGAGGGAATGCATAAATTGTTAGGACATTCCAGCTGAAGGAAAGAGCATCCATTATCCAGGCTAGAGGATGTTGTATCCTTGTGCAAAACCTTTCCAGATGATGATTGAGATGAGATGCAAAGAGGTCTATGTCTGGTCTTCCCCACGCAGTTATTTGAGAGAATATGCGTGGGTGTAGCATCCATTCATGTGGATCCAAGAAATTTCTGCTCAACCTGTCTGCCAGAACATTGTCCTTGCCCGGAACAAACTGGGATTGCAAGTAGATGTTCAGTTTCAGGGACTTTTCCCAAAGAGTCATTGTTAGTCTGCAGAGGGGATAAGAATGAGTGCCCCCTTGTTTGTTTATGTACCACATACAGTGGTGCTGTCTGTCCTTATTAGCAGATGACCTTGCTGAAGAGATTTTCCAAAGGCTTCTATTGCAAGTATCACTGCCAACATCTCTTTTTGATTTATGTGCTGATGCATTTCTATGGGAGTCCACTGCCCTTGAATGCATAAGCCGTCCATGGGCGCCCCCCCCATCCATGGTCTGAGGCGTCTGTTGCAATAGTTTGACTTCTTGGAGGTTTGTTGAAAGGCATTCCTTCGGTTAAATGACTTGCTTGAGCCCACCACAAAAATTCCCTTTGCAGGCATGGTATGAGTGGTATTATGTCTTCCAGGTTGTGGCTGTGTTGAGACCACAAGCTTTTTAGGTACCATTGCAGTTTTCTCATGTGTAGTCTTGCCAGAGGGATTAGAAGAATGCAAGATGCCATGAACCTCAGGGCCTGCAGGGTTTTCCTTGCTGTCAGGTGGGTTAGTTTTGCTAGGCTTTTGAAGTAATCTGTTAAATGCTCTTGTTTCTCCTCTGGGAGGAAGGTCATTTGTAGCTGTGTTCAGCTTTGCTCCTAGAAAAATAATCTCTTGGGATGGCAGTAATCTTGATTTTTGAATGTTGACTGTGTATCCCAAAGCCTGCAGCAACTGAATGACATAATCCAAGTGTTTTATCAAGGTTTGTTTGCTGTCTGCTTGTATGAGGCAGTCGTCCAGGTAAGGGTATATTTGAATCCCCTGGAGTCTGCAATGTGCCACTACTGATGCCAGGCATTTCGTGAATACTCTGGGCGCAGTAGATAAGCCAAACAGCAATGCTGAGAATTGATAGTGCTCTGTTCCTGCAAGAAATCTGAGGTATCTTCTGAAACTGTGTCTGATGGGGACATGCTGGTATGCCTCCTTGAGGTCCAGAGTAACCAGCCAAGACCCCTTGCCCAGCATGGGAAGAAGTTGCTGTAACGTCAGCATCTTGAATTTTGGCACCATGAGAAAAGTATTTAGAACGGACAAGTCCAAAATAGGCCTCCATTGCTTTTCTTTTCTTGGAACAAGGAACAGTCTTGAGTAAAATTCCTGGCCTTGTTCCTGAGGAGGAACCTTCTCTATTGCTTTTATTTGTAACAGCTTTGAGACTTCTCTGAGTGCCTCTGCCCTTTGATTTTGTGGCAGGTTTGGCATGCCTTGTCCTGTTGGTAAAGTATGGAAGTGGAACCTGTAACCTCTGTCTATTATGTCCAGAATCCAATTGTCCTTTGTTATAATGTGCCAGTTTCTTGAGAACAGAGATAATTTTCCGCCTAAAGGTGCTTCTCTTTGAGCCTTGGTAGGCGGAGTGACAGGTAAGTCATTGTGATTGTCCCTGTAGTGTAGGTGAAGTACCTGTGCCACTTCTTTGATTTTGAGGTTGCCACTGGCGGCCCCTTTAGGAGCCTCGATATTGCCCTCTACCTAGTGCACGCCTGTTCTTTCCCCTTTGAAACTTGTCTGCGTCTGGAAAGGACCAATTCTTTGAAAGCCAATTCCTGCTGAATCTGGGTGGCTGAACCTGGAGGAAATCTTTTACTGTCTGCACTGATTTTGCCTTCTCCTCAATAGACTTTAACACATCCTGAGCATTAGCACCAAAAAGCTTCTGTTTATCCAGAGGTGCGTCCAGGAGCTTTACTTTAACATGATCCGGCAGTGGCTGCTCTTTCAACCAAGCATGTCTACGGATAACAGCCCCTGTCATAGCTGCCCTACATGAAGCCTCCAATGCATCATAACCACACTGAAGAAAATGGTTACCAACCTGCTGAGAATTATGAACCAAATCCTGCAATGCCTTTCTATCTATCTATAGGCTCAGGAGAGGCTAGCTTTCTGCAAATCATCCAGTAAATAATCCTGGTACTTAAACATATGAAAATGGCAGTTAAGTGACCTCATGGCAAGGGTGGTAGAGGTATAAACTTTTTTACCCCATCTCACCAGGGACCTAGCTTCCTTGTCAGCTGGTAGTGGATTTTTGGCCAAGAAAGTAGCCACTCCTTTGGGGCCCTGTGAAATAGTTTCTAGATCCAAAGATTGGGACTTAAAGAAATGCTTGTGAGTGTCAGGGACCCTGTAATATCTGTCTGGCTTGACAGGAGCAGGAAGGAGAGAATCAGGGGAAGCACTGGAGTCTGAGAATACATCATCCAGGACATCCAAAACTGGAGGGATAGCCAAAGGTCTGTGTTGGGGTAACTTGAGGAAGGCACGTAGCCTTTTACTAGAGTCAGAGAATTCCTGAGCCTGCCATTTAAAATGTTCCATCATGGAGTGGAAGACTTCACCGCAAGAAAAATCCTCCGGAGGAGAGGCAGAAGGAATAGATTCCTCAGCATCAGAATCCTCATAGGCTTGGAAGGATTCTTCTTGGATATCTGAATGCTCCGAATCCCCAGAGGCTTCATCTGAAGAGAGGTTGTCTGCCTGCTCAGTTCTAGGCCTTTTTTCTGCAGGTGGCTGAGAACCTCTGTCTGGATGGGGCTGAGACCCCCTGATAAGAGATTAGATCTGCAGCAAGAGACATGATCTGTCCATCAGAAGGGGCCTGAGAAGTAGGTTTAGGATGGGCCTTGGCCTGGCTGGCGGCCTTAGCACGTGCAAAGGCCTTGATGGACATGGATACAGGAGGCCTAGCTGCCCCACGTGCAGGGGTAACCTTGTCCACAGGAATGGTGTCAGGTAGATCGAGAACTTTGGTTTCTGGAGGAAAATCAACAACCGGCACCGGTGTAGTCTCCGAGACCGAAGAGCGTGTTAATGCGGTGTCGTCGGCCTGGAGCGGTTGAATAATCGCTTCCGAAGGGACCAAAGCACTCACGGAGGGCTTAGGATTAGTATGGGTGGAAGACGCGGGCCGAGGGGGTCGGTCCCGGTCCTTACGTTTCTTGGTAGTTTGTGCTGTCGGTTGTTCCGACGGCATGATGTAAGCGTAGAATTCGCCCAAAAGTTTTCGGCAAATTCCGCCCGGCACCATAGAGTGCGCTTATTAAAGAAAGCACAGGCCGAGACGTCGTGGTCTGGGCACAGGCAAGGTAGGCAGTAAGAATGGAAGTCCTTATGACGTATTTGCTTACCACAAGACAAACAATTAACTCTCAATTTGTTCTGACATCGGCTGAGGCAAGAAAAAAATGTTCCCCAATGGGGTACTTAGCTTTTTAGATGACTTCGGTAACTGAAAACACAGGAGCTGACCGACCGGCACTTGCGAAATGCTTCTGCTTCGGGCACCGCGCGGCAAGAAAGACTCAAGATGGCGTCGGCTGATGCCTTTATACCCCAGCCGCTCTGACGTCGGGGAGGAGGCGACATCAGCTGACGCCGGACCCAGACTTTGGAATCCAGCCAACCGAAGGGCTGCCTGAGGCAGGACAACCCATATGTCAGGACTGCAGTTGCATTCTTGAAGGACATCTGTACTGTGTTCATAGTGTTTCACTGTTGCAGTCATGACTGTAGGGTAGAATCCCAAAGCTGAAAGAAAGGGAGGTGGTCATAAAGAGGAAGGGGTGGCTAAAAGGCCCTGCAAGACTGCAGAGGCAAAGCCTGCCCTAGACTTAGAGTAGAGAGGTAGATTGTGGTGCTTAGAAAAAGTATGCACTGAACTCCAAGTTGCAGCTTCCAAAATGTCCTTGGTAGGAAATCCCCTGAGGAAGGCCGCAGAAGTGGCAGCAGCTCTGGTGGAATGAGTCCGTATACTTCCAGGGATTTGCTTTCCATCGTGAGAATAAAATCTGATTCCATGAGCAATCCATTTAGAAATGGTCTGTTTTGAAATGGCTTTACCTTGGGAACTTGAAGCATAAGAAAAGTACAGTTTTGTACCTACCATAAATGTAGATGTCCGAGAGGTATGCATCTGCAGTCCTAGCAAATGGGTTGTCCTGCCTCATGCAACCCTTCGGTCAGCCGGATTCCAAAGTCTGGGTCTGGCCTCGGCTGATGTCGCACTTCACCCGACGTCATAGCTGCTGTCAATTGGGTATAAAGGCATCAGCAGACGCCATTTTCCTTAGTCTTTCTTGCCCCAGATGCCAGGTGCCCTCTAGGAAGGCTAAATTTGGATAAATGCAAATGATTCCAAACAGTAGAGAGCAACCATAAATAAACATGTATGTACATATATACAAACAAATACACCATAATAGATTCCCCCAGCTAGCTACAAGATGGGCAAATACCCTAGGAGTACCACAGAGGGGAAGGAGGGTGGGAAATCCTGACTGCAGATGCATACCTCTCGGACATCTACATTTATGGTAGGTACAAAACTGTACTATGTCCTTCAAGGATGCATCTGCAGTCCTAACAAATGGGTAGAATACCATAGCCAAACTGGGGGAGGAGGCACTAAGAAGATTATGGTGTAGTTAAGATCCCCTGCAAAACAGCAGTGGCAAAACCTGCTCGGGATCTGGAGTATAAAGGCAGATTATAATGCTTGGCAAATGTATGCACGGAGCTCCAAGTAGCAGCCTCTAAAATGTCTTTGGTAGCCACTCCTCGTAAGAAAGCTGTAGTAGTGGCTGCAGCCCTTGTGGAGTGAGGTCTGATGTGTTCTGGAGTTGTCTTCCCATGAAAGGAGTAACAAAATCTAATGCAATTTCCTATCCATTTTGAGATGGTCTGTTTTGAGATTGCTTTTCCTTCCATTCCTGCTGCATATGCTACCAGAAGCTGGTCAGTTTTTCTATTGTTCTTGGTTCTGTCCAAGTAGTAGCGCAATTGCCTGTGTACATCCAAGGTGTGCAGTAGTCTTTCCTCCTGTTCTGTGGGTTGGGGAGGAATGTTGGTAGGTGGATTGCTTGGTTCAATGATACCCTGGAGACCACCTTTGGCATAAAAGTAGGGTTAGTTCTCAAGGACACTATCCTGATGGAAGATACGGAAGGGCTGTACTGCCATTAATGCCTGTAATTCAGAAACCCTTCTTGCTGAAGTGATTGCAAGCAGGAAAGCAGTTTTCCCAAGATAAGAACTGTAATTCTGCTGTTGCTGCTGGTTCAAATGGGGGAAGTGTTAACTTTTCTAGCACAAAGTTCAGGTCCCATGTAGGCAGAGGTGGCTTCCTTGGAGGCTTTACATTTTTAATTCCTCTCAGAAACTGCCTGAGTAGAGGATGAGAAAAGACTGGAGGGTCCATGTTGTATTCTGCTGAAATTGCTGATGCATGAATCTTGATGGAGGAGTAAGACAGGCCATTGTGGAAAAGTTCTGATAAATATTCCAGGATGTTAGCTATGTTTGCCAATGATACATTTTCTCCTTTTGCTGCACTCCAAATGAGGTATCTTTTCCAGTTTGCTGAATAAGTCTTCCTTATGGAGGGTCTGCGAGCCTCCAGGATAATGTCCTTAACCCTCTGAGATAAATCTGGGTTATTTTGTTTTATGTAAGATTCCAAGCAGCTAGCTGCAGTGTTTTCAAGTTTGGATGCAGGATCTTGAAGTTGTTCTGTGTTAGCAGCAGAGGAACTAGAGGTAGAGGCCATGCGTGTGCCCGAGACATACTACTCAGAAGCGGGTACCAATGCTGCCTCGGCCAGTCTGGAGCTATCACTATGATCCTTGGGTGATCTTCTTTGATCTTCAGTAGCACTTTGTGCATCAAAGGAAGAGGTGGGAATGCATATGCTGCTAGGTTTTCCCAACTGAAGGATAGGGAGTCCACCTTCCAAGCAAGTGGGTGGTATGTCCTTGTGCAGAATTTTCTCAATTGGTGGTTGTGTGGGGATGCGAACAGGTCTATTTCTGGCAGCCCCCATTTCTCTGTAATGGTTCTGAAGATGTCCGGATGCAGCATCCATTCGTGGGCATCCGTGGTAGTTCTGCTTAAGGTGTCTGCTAATATATTTTCTTTTCCTGGCACAAATATGGCCTGGAGCTGAATGTTGAGGTTCAGGGCCACATTCCACAGGTCCATTGCCATCCGGCATAGGGGATATGAATGTGTGCCTCCCTGCTTGTTGATATACCACATAACTGTGGTGTTGTCCATCCTTATCAGCAAATGACCTTGTTGAAGAAACGGTCTGAATGTCTGAATTGCCTGTTTCACTGCCAGCATCTCTTTTTGATTTATGTGTAGGTTCAGCTGGTCCTGTGCCCATAGGCCTTGTATACACTTGTCTGCCATGTGCGCCCCCCAACCGAGGTCTGAGGCGTCCGTGGCGATAGTCTGGCTTGGGTGAGGGCTGTGGAAAGGCAGTCCTTCGTTCAACTGACAGGCCTGAGCCCACCACAGGAATTCTTGCTTCAGGCATGGAATTATTGGAATTTGGGTTTCTAGGCTGTGCTTGTGCTGAGACCATAAATTCCTTAGGTACCATTGCAACTTCCTCATATGTAGTCTGGCATGTGGGATCAATATTATGCAGGATGCCATGTAACCCAGGGCTTGCAGGATTTTCCTTGCTGTAAGCTAGTTCTGCGTTGTTAATGCCTTGAAATAGAGTGGGAGTTGCTTTTGCTTTTCTGCTGTGAGAAATGCCATTTGATTTGATGTGTCCAGTTCTGCACCCAAGAATGTAATCCTTTGGGATGGTACCAGCCTTGACTTTTTTATGTTGACTGTGTATCCTAAGGCCTGCAGTAGGTGAATAACCTTTTCCAAATCTTTTGTTAATTTGATCTTGTTGTCCGCTTGTATCAGGCAGTCGTCCAGGTATGGATAAATTTGAATTCCCTGAAGCCTGCAATAAGCAATTACTGATGCCAGGCATTTCGTGAATACTCTGTGCGCAGTAGATAAGCCAAAGGGCAATGCTGAGAATTGATAATGCTCTGATCCTGCAAGAAATCTGAGGTATCTTCTGCAATCTGGTCGTATAGGGACGTGCAGGTATGCCTCCTTGAGATCTAGAGTCACCAGCCAAGCCTCCTTGCCCAGCATGGGAAGAAGGTGCTGAAGGGTCAGCATTTTGAATTTTGGAACAATAAGATATGTGTTGAGAGCGGACAGGTCGAGAATAGGCCTCCATTGGTTTTCTTTTCTTGGCACCAGGAAAAGTCTGGAATAGAATCCTTGTCCTTGTTCCATAGCCGGTACCTTTTCTATAGCTCTCATCCTTAGTAAGTGGTTGATTTGTCCTAGAGCGTTTGTCTTTTGGTTTGTTGGTAGGTTTGGCATTCCTCTCTTCCTTGGTAGAGTATGGAAGTGAAACCTGTAACCTTTGTCTATTGTCTGTAAAATCCATTCGTCTCCTGTAATGTAATGCCAGTTTACTGAAAATAAGGCTAGCTTTCCGCCTAAGGGTGCTTCCAGTTGTTCCCTTGTAGACGGTATCAGAGCCAAGTCACTGTGACTGTCCTGTGGAAGTGGTAGTAGCTGGATCTGCAGCAGTACTTCTCTGGTTGTTAGGCTGCCACTGACGTCCCCTGTAGGCACTTCTGGATTGACCTCTGCCTCTTGAGCGCCTATTTCTGCCTCTCTGCGCTCTGGTGGTGTCTGGAAAGGACCAATTCTTCGAAGGCCAATTTCTACTAAACCTAGGAGGCTGGACCTGAAAGAAGTCCTTGACTGTTTGAACAGATTTTGCTTTTTCCTCCACCTTCTTTAACACTTGCTGTGCAGGGGAGCCAAACAAACTGAGTTTCTCCATGGGAGCATCTAGGAGCTTTGACTTTACATGGTCTGGTAAGGATTGCTCTTTTAACCATGCATGCCTTCTGATCACTGTACCAGTCATAGCTTATCTAAAGGAAGCCTCCAGTGCATCATAGCCACATTTTAAGGAATGATTACTGACCTGCTGAGTGTTATGTACCAAATCCTGAAGGGACTTACGGTCTATAGGTTCAGGAGAGGATAGTTTTTTATTTAGCTGATCTAACAAAAATTCCTGATACTGAATCATGTGGAATTGACAGTTTAAAGCCCTAGCCGAAAGAGTAGCAGAAGTATAAACTTTTTTACCCCATCTCTCTAATGCTCTAGGTTCTCTTTCAGAGGGGAGGGGGTTTTTGGCAGTTGCTACAGCTTTGGGGCCTTGAGAAACAGTTTCAGGATGTGCAGTAGGAGCCTTATACAGTTGATGTGTGTCCGGGACCCTGTAGTATCTGTCGGGCTTAGCAGGGGCCGGAGGAAGAGAGTCAGGGGCAGTACAAGCATCATTGAATGCATCATCCACAACTGTTAGTACTGGAGGAATGGCTAAAGGCCTATGCTGTGGCAAATGTAAAAAGGTCCTTAGCCGTTTCCTAGAATCAGAAAAATCCTGGCCCTGCCATTGAAATTGTTCCCTCATAGCATGCAAGGTTTCCCCAAAGGAAAATTCCTCAGGAGGAGAGGCAGAAGGAATGGAGTCTTCTGCGTCAGAATCCTCATATGGGGAATAAGGGCCTTCTGGAGGATTTGAGTTTTCTGAATCAGAGGAATAATCCGTAGAAACTGGTTCAGGGGGCTCTGCTCTAGGCCTCTTCTCTGGAGGGGGATGAAAGGCCCTGTCAGGGTGAGGTTGGGATCCCCTGATCAAAGAAATGAGATCCTCTGCCAGGCTGAGCATTTGGGAACTAGAGCTAGACCTGTGTGAGGGGGTTTTAGAAGGCAAAGCCTTAGAAGATTTAGCTGCTTTAGCCCTAGAGAAAGCCTTGATAGACATGGATGCAGGGGGCCTAGCAGCTCCACTTGCAGGAGTAGATATGTCTAAAGGAATAGTATCTGATAAATCCTGGGAGCCTGCAACAGCAGGAGAAATTTCAGTAGCAGATTCAGTCATGTGCGAGGCCTCGGCTGTAGGAGGAATGCTTTCGGCCGAAGGAACAGAGGACTCTGTTTCAGCCGAAACAGAGACACTCGCGGTTGGCTTAACCGTGGTTTCGGCCGAAACTGCGGACCGCGAGTGTCGGTCCTTTTCCTTACGCTTTTTAGCTAATTGTGAAGTCGGAGTCTCCGACGGCATTTTGTAAGCAAAAGCGGGACCAAAAAACTCCTCCGCAAACTCCGACCGACGTCTAAGTGTCCGTCGGTCGAAGGAAGCACAGGCTAGACAAGCTGCTACGTCGTGGTCTGTGCCTAAGCAAGGTAGGCAGTAAGAGTGGAAATCCTTATGAGGTATTTGTTTCCCACAAGTTAAACAATTATTTACTTTTTCTGACATCGGCTGAGGCAAGAAAGAGTCCCCAGGGGTGCCAGCTTTTAGAAGTCTTCGGTAGTAGAAATCTCTGGATCTGACCGACCGGCACTTGCGAACAGCTTCTGCTTCGGGCACCACGCGGCAAGAAAGACTGAGGAAAATGGCATCGGCTGATGCCTTTATACCCAATTGACAGCAGCTATGACGTCGGGTGAAGTGCGACATCAGCCGAGGCCAGACCCAGACTTTGGAATCCGGCCGACCGAAGGGCTGCCTGAGGCAGGACAACCCATTTGTTAGGACTGCAGATGCATCCTTGAAGGACATCTAACAATTGTTCTGATTTTCTGAAGTCCTTGGTTCTGTTCAGGTAAAGACGTAGCAGTCTGTGTACATCAAAGGAATGTAAGATCCTTTCCCCTTTATTTTGAGGAGTGGGGAAAAAGGTTGGCAAATGGATAGTTTGATTTAAAGCCACTTTGGAAACCACCTTAGGCATGAAGGTAGGATTAGTCCTCAAAGATACCCTGTCTTGATGAAAAATATAAGGTTCCACAGCCATAAGAGCTTCTAACTCAAACTCTCCTGGCAGAGGTTAGGGCAAACAGGACAGCCATCTTCCAAGATAAAAACATGTCAGAAGAGGCAGCAGGCTCTAAAGGAGGCAAGGTTAGTTTTTCCAAAACATAGTTGAGATCCCAAGCAGGAATGGGAGGAGATCTAGGAGGTCTTAAGTTCTTAGCTCCTCTGAGAAACTGTCTCATGAGCTGGTGGGAAAAGATGGGAAGGTCTGCATTATAAATCAGCAGAAATAGCAGAGGCAGGTATCTTAATGGAAGAGAAAGAGACCCTTATTTAAGAGATCTGTCAAGTAAAGTAAAATAAAAGTAATATTAGGAAGAAGAGGATCATAATCCTGAGCCTGCATCCAGGAACAAAATCTTTTCCATTTTCCTGCATAAGATTTTCTAGTGCTAGGACATCTTGCTTCTAAAATGACATCCATAACCTGCTTGGGCAGTAAAGAAGAAATCAAAGGCCCTAGATTAACCAGGCCGCCAGGCTGAGAGTCCTGACATGAGAGTGTAGAACCTGACCCTGATGTTTGGACAGAAGGTTCGGAGACTGAGGAAAAACCCAAGGTGGGCTCCAGGCATAGGTTTTTTAGAGTTGGATACCAAAATTGCCGAGGCCAATTTGGAGCCAGCAAGATCATCATCTTGGGCTTGTCCTGTTGTATCTTCAATAAAACCGGTGGAAGAAGAGGAAGAGGCGGAAAGGCATATCCCGAGAGGTTCCTCCAACTGAATGACAGGGCGTCCACTTTCCAAGCTTCTCTGTGGAAAGTCCTGGTGCAAAAATTCTGTAGTTGATGACTAAGATGGGATGCAAAGAGGTCTATGTGAGGACATCCCCAGACTGCTATCATCCTGAATATTTTGGTGTCCAGCATCCACTAGTGAGGATCCAAAAGTTTTCTGCTCAGACTGCCAGGAAGTTTTGTTTCCCTGGTAGAAACTGAGCTTGAAGATCCAGATTGCAAGCTAGAGCTGTGTTCCATAGATCCATGGCTAGTCTGCAAAGGGGGTAGGAATGAGATCCCCCTTGCTTGTTTATGTACCACATAACTGTGGTGTTGTCTATCCGTATTAGCATTTGTCCTGGTTGTAAAAGATTCCTGAAGGCCAATGGAGCTTTCTGAATGGCTAACATTTCCTTTACATTGATATGCAGGTGCTTCTGATCCTTTGTCCAAAGGTCCTGCAAACAATTGCCCTGAAAATGGGCTCCCCAAGCATAATCCGAGGCATCCGTGGTTAGAATCTGAGTGGCAGGAGGCAGAAGGAAGGGTTTCCCTTTGTTTAGAGCACATGCTCTGGACCACCAAAGAAATTCCTTTTGAAGGCAAGGAAGGACGGAGATCAGTATGTCTAAACTGTGGCAATGCTGAGACCATACACTTTTTAGGTACCACTGTATTTTCCTCATGTGTAGTCTTGCATATGGTACGAGAAGGATGCAGAAGGCCATGTAACCCAAAGCCTGCAGGAATTTCCTTGCAGACAGTTGAGTTAGAGTTGCCAAGGTTCTGAAAGTTGAAGCCAAATGAAATTGTTTTTCGGATGTCAGAAATGCCATCTGGGTTGTGGTGTTCAGAAGTGCACCCAGAAAAGTTATCTGTTGTAATGGTGTCAAATTTGACTATGTTTACAGAGAAAGTACAGTTTTGTACCTACCATGAATGTAGATGTCCGATAGATATGCAACTGCAGTCCTGACATATGGGTTGTCCTGCCTCAGGCAGCCCGGATTTCAAAGTCTGGGTCCGGCGTCGGCTGATGTCGCCTCCTCCCCAAGGTCAGAGCGGCTGGGGTATAAAGGCATTCACAGACGCCATTTTCTTCAGTGTTTCTTGCCCCAGATGCCAGGTGCCCTCCAAGGAAGGCTAAATTTTGTGAATGGAAAAAAAATTCCAGACATGCACAACAGTAATAAACACATACACCATAACAGATATCCCCAGCTAATAGAGAAAGGGGGAATGGACCCAAAAGGAAGAAAGCAGAGGGGTAGGAGGGAGGGTAAACCTGACTGCAGTTGCATATCTATCGGACATCTATATTTATGGTAGGTACAAAACTGTACTATGTCCTTCAAGAATGCAACTGCAGTCCTGACATATGGGTTGAATACCATAGCCAAGCTGGGGGTGGTAGGATCTAAGAAAGGGATGGTGTAGCTAAAAGGCCCTGCAGGACTGCCGAAACAAAGCCTGCTCAGGATCTGGAGTATAAAGGCAGGTTGTAGTGTTTGGTAAATGTATGCACGGAGCTCCATGTAGCAGCTTCTAGAATGTCCTTTGTAGCCACTCCTCTTATAAAGGCTGTGGATGTGGCTATAGCTCTGGTGGAGTGTGGCCTAATATTGGCTGGCACACCGTTTCCATGGAAAGAGTAATAGAATCTGATGCAATGTCCAATCCATTTTGAAATTGTTTGGAGATTGCCTTTCCTTGCACTCCAGCAGCATAGGCTACAAATAGTTGGTCAGACTTCCTGGTGGTCTTTGTTCTGTCCAAGCAGTAGCGTAATTGTCTGTGTATGTCCAAAGTGTGCAGCAGGTTTTCCCCTTTAATTTGAGGATTGGGAAAGAAAGTAGGCAGGTGGATTGCTTGATTAAGAGACCCCCTGGATATCACTTTTGGCATGAATGAAGGATTGGTCCTTAGAGAGACTCTATCCTGATGAAAAATGAGAAAGGGAGGTACTGCCATGAGGGCCTGCATCTCCGAAACTCTTCTAGCTGAGTTAACTGCCAACAGGAAAACTGTTTTCCAGGAGAGAAATTGCATTTCTGAAGATACTGCTGGTTCAAAATGAGGAAGAGTTAATTTTTCCAAGACGTAATTGAGGTCTTATGCAGGAACTGGTTGTTTTCTGGGAGGTTTGATATTCTTTATCCCTCTTAGAAATTGTCTTAGCAAGGGATGCGAGAACACAGGTGGGTCACAGATGTATTTTGCTGAGATTGCTGAAGCGTGAATTTTAATGGAAGAATATGAGAGGCCACTATGAAACATTTCTGCCAAGTATTCTAATATCTGTGGTATGCTCATTACTGATGCATCCTGTCCCTTGTTGGCATTCCAGATGATGAATCTCTTCCACTTGGCCGAATAGGTTTTTCTGGTGAAAGGTCTGCGTGCTTCCAGCAAGATTTCTTGAACTGTTTCGGAGAGAGAGAGAGTTATGGGTCAAAGCCATGGAATCCTCCAAGCTGTCAGCTGGAAAGTTTGCAGGTTTTGATGAACAGTCCTGTAATTGTGTTGAGTTAGGAGCAGAGGCCCTTGAGGCAAGGGCCACGGTTTGGTGTGAGTTATGCTCAGTAGTAATGGATACCAGTGCTGCCTTGGCCAGTCTGGAGCTATCAAAATTCCTGTTGGTTGTTCCGCTTTGATTTTCAGTAACACCTTGGTCAGTAATGGTAGAGGAGGGAATGCATAAATTGTTAGGGAATTCCAGCTGAAGGAGAGAGCATCTGTTCTCCAGGCTAGAGGATGGTGCGTCCTTGAGAAGAACTTCTCCAGGTGATGATTGAGATGAGAAGCAAAGAGATCTATGTCCAGTCTTCCCCATGCACTTATCTGTGAGAAAATGTGTGGATGCAGCATCCATTCGTGTGGATCCAAGAAATTTCTGCTCAACCTGTCCGCCAGAACATTGTCCTTGCCCGGAACAAACTGGGATTGCAAGTGGATGTTTAATTGCAGGGCCTTTTCCCAAAGAGTCATTGTTAGCCTGCAGAGTGGATACGAATGTGTGCCTCCTTGCTTGTTTATATAACACATGACAGTGGTGTTGTCTGTCCTTATTAGCAGATGACCTTGTTGAAGAGATTTTCCGAAGGCCTCTATTGCATGCATCACTGCCAACATCTCTTTTTGATTTATGGGCAGATGCATTTCCATGGGAGTCCATTGCCCTTGAATGCATCTGCCCTCCATGTGCGCCCCTCATCCATGACCTGAGGCGTCTGTTGTAATGGTTTGACTTGCTTGAGCTTTGTTGAAAGACATGCCTTCGTTTAAATGACTTGCTTGGGCCCACCACAAAAATTCCCTTTGCAGGCATGGAATGAGTGGTATTACGTCTTCTAGGTTGTGGCTGTGTTGAGACCATAAGCTTTTTAGGTACCATTGCAGCTTTCTCATGTGTAGTCTTGCCAGAGGGATCAGAAGAATGCAAGATGCCAGGAATCCCAGGGCCTGCAGGATTTTCCTTGCGGTCAGCTGAGAGAGCTTTGCTAGGTTTTTGAAGTAATCTGGTAAATGCTCTTGTTTCTCCTCTGTGAGGAAAACCATTTGTGATTGTGTGTCCAATTTTGCTCCTAGAAAAATAATCTGTTGGGATGGCAATAGTCTTGATTTTTGAATGTTGACTGTGTATCCCAAGGCCTGTAGCAATTGAATGACATAGTCCAAGCTTCTTATCAAGGTTTGTTTGCTGTCTGCTTGTATAAGGCAGTCGTCCAGGTAAGGGTATATTTAAATCCCCTGGAGCCTGCAATGTGCAACTACTGATGCCAGGCATTTTGTGAATACTCTGGGCGCAGTAGATAAGCCAAACGGCAATGCTGAGAATTGATAATGCTCTGACCCTGCAAGAAATCTGAGGTATCTTCTGCAACTGTATCTGATTGGGACATGCAGGTATGCCTCCTTGAGGTCCAGAGTAACCAGCCAAGACCCCTTGCCCAGCATGGGAAGGAGTTGCTGTAACGTCAGCATTTTGAATTTTGGCACAATGAGAAAAGTGCTTAGAGCGGACAAGTCCAATATAGGCCTCCATTGCTTTTCTTTTCTTGGAACAAGGAACAGTCTTGAATAGAATCCCTGGCCTTGTTCCTGAGGAGGAACCTTTTCTATTGCTTTTATTTGTAACAGCTTTGAAACTTGTATGAGAGCCTCTTGCCCTTTGATTCTGTGGCAGGTTTGGCATGCCTTGTCTCGTTGGTAAGGTATGGAAGTGGAAGCTGTAACCTTTGTCTATTATGTCCAGAATCCATTTGTCCTTGGTTAAAATGTGCCAGTTCTTTGAGAATAAGGATAATTTTCCGCCTAGAGGTGCTTTGAGCCCTGGTCGGCGGTGTGAAAGTTATGCCATTGTGATTGTCCCTGTGGTGCAGCTGAACTCCCTGCGCCGCTTCTCTGATTTGGTGGTTGCCATTGGCGGCCCCTGTAGGAGCCTCAGTATTGCCCTCTACCACGAGCATGCCTGTTTTTTCCCCTTTGAAACTTGTCAGTGTCTGGAAAGGACCAATTCTTCGAAGGCTAATTCCTGCTGAATCTAGGTGGCTGTACCTGGAGGAAATCCTTGACTGTCTGTACTGATTTTGCCTTTTCCTCAATAGACTTCAACACATCCTGTGCATTAGCACCAAAAAGCTTCTGCTTTTCCAGAGGTGCATCCAGGAGCTTTACTTTAACATGGTCTGGCAGTGGCTGTTCTTTCAGCCAAGCATGTCTACGTATAACGGCCCCTGTCGTAGCTGCCCTACATGAAGCTTCCAATGCATCATAACCACACTGAAGAAAATGATTGCTAACCTGCTGAGTGTTATGAACCAAATCCTTTTTATCTATAGGCTCAGGAGAGGCAAACTTTTTCTGCAAATCATCCATTAAGTAATCCTGGTACAGAAACATATGAAAAAGACAGTTAAGTGACCTTATGGCAAGGGTGGAAGAGGTATAGAATTTTTTGCCCCATCTTTCCAAGGACCCAGCTTCCCTGTCTGCAGGCAGAGGATTTTTGGCAGAGGAAGTAGCCACTCCTTTGGGCCCCTGGGAAATAGTTTATAGATCCACAGAGTGGGCCTTAAAGAGATGCTTATGAGTTTCAGCAACCCTGTAATATCTGTCTGGCTTGACAGGAGCAGGAGGGAGAGAATCAGGGGAAGCACTGGAGTCTGAGAATACATCATCCAGGACATCCAAGACTGGAGGGATAGCTAAAGGTCTGTGCTGGGGTAGCTTAAGGAAGGTACGTAGCCTTTTCCTGGAGTCAGAAAATTCCTGACCCTGCCACTGAAAATGTTCTCTCATGGAGTGGAGAACTTCACCGAAAGAAATATCCTCTGGAGGAGAGGCAGAAGGAATTGATTCCTCAGCATCAGAGTCCTCGTAGGCCTGGAAAGATTCTTCCTGGGTATCTGAGTGCTCTGAATCCCCAGAGGCTTCATCCGAAGAGAGGGTATCTCTCTGCTCAGTTCTACGCCTTTTACCTGCAGGTGGCTGAGAACATCTGATAAGAGAGATTAGATCTGCAGCTACAGTCATGATCTGTTTATCAGTAGAGGGGCCCTGGGAAATAGATTTAGGATGGGTCTTAGCCTGGCTGGCAGCCTTAGCACGTGTGAAGGCATTGATGGACATGGAGACCGGAGGCCTAGCTGCCCCACGTGCAAAGGTAACTTTATCCACAGGTATGGTGTCAGGTAAATCTAGAGGTTCGGTTTCGGGAGGAAAATCAAAAACGAGCACCGGGGAAATCTCTGGGACTGAAGTACGCGTTAAAGCGGTGTCGTCGGCCTGGAGTCGTTGAATTACCGCTTCCGAAGAGACCGATGCACTCGCAGAGGCCTTAGGCGTGGTATCGGTGGACGACACGGGCCGAGGATGTCGGTCCTGGTCCTTGCGTTTTTTGGTAATATGTGCTGTCGGTTGTTCCGACGGCATGATATAAGCATATCGCCAAAAAAGTCTTTGGCAAATTCTGCCCGGCGCCTGACTGTGCGCTTGTTAAAGCAAGCACAGGCAGCACAGGCCGAGACGTCGTGGTCTGGGCCCAGGCAGGGAAGGCAGTAAGAATGGAAGTCCTTATAAGGTATTTGTTTACCACAACACAATTAACTTTTTAAATTTTTTCTGACATCGGCTGAGGCAAGAAAAATGTTCCACAACGGGGTACTTAGCTTTTAGATGACTTCTGTAACTGAAAACACAGGAGCTGACCGACCGGCACTTGCAAACTGCTTCTGCTTCGGGCACCGCGTGGCAAGAAAGACTGAAGATGGCATCAGCGGATGCCTTTATACCCCAGCCGCTCTAACGTTGGGGAGGCGGCAACATCAGCAGACGCCGGACCCAAACTTTGGAATCCGGCCGACCGAAGGGCTGCCTGAGGTAGGACTACGCATATGTCAGGACTGCAGTTGCATTCTTGAAGGACATCAGTAGTTGCAAGCAAATACTGCATAAAAGAATACCCCTAGAGGGAAAGGAGGGAGGGAAACCTGGATTGCAGCTGTATAAGCACTCTAACATCTACATTTATGGTAGGTACAAAACTGTACTATGTTCATCATGCATACAGCTGCAGTCATAACAGATGGGTAGAATCCCAAAGCTAAAAAAGGGGTGGTAGGCACTAAGTGGAACTAGGAGGAGCCGAAATGCTCTGCAAGACTGCAGTGGCAAAGCCTGCTCTAGATTTGGAGTATAATGGTAGGTGATAGTGCTTTGAGAAGGTATGTACGGAACTCCAAGTGGCTGCTTCCAAAATACCTTTGGTAGGAACCCCCCTGAGGAAAGCTGCAGAGGTAGCTGTGGCCCTTGTGGAGTGAGATCTGATGCCTGCAGGTACAGATTCACCATGAAAAGAGAAACAAAATCGTATGCAGTGGGCTATCCGCTTTGAGATTGTCTGGTTGGAAATAGGCTTCCCTTGAGCTTTTGCACCATAAGACACAAAAGAGTTGCTCTGATTTTCTGAAAGGCTTTGTTCTGTCCAAATAATAACGCAGCTGTCTGTGAATGTCCAAGGAATGTAGTAGTCTTTCCCCTTTGTTTTGAGGATTAGGATAGAAGGTAGGTAAGTGGATAGCCTGAATCAAGGCTACACTGAATACTACCTTTGGCATAAGGGACGGATTGGTTCGTAAGGTAACTCTGTCCTGATGGAAAATGATCAAAGGCTGCACAGCCATGAGGGCTTGTAGTTACGAAACCCTGCGAGCTGAAGTATTGCAGTTCTGTTGAAGCAGCTGGCTCAAAAGGAGGCAAGGTCAGTTTTTCTAGTATGAAACTGAGGTCCCAAGCAGGTACTGGTTGTTTCCTTGGGGGTTTTACATTCTTAGCCCCCCTGAGGAACTGTCTTAAGAGGGGGTGAGAGAATAACGGAGGATCAGTGTTGTATTCTGCAGAAATGGCTGAGGCATGGATTTTGATGGAGGATAATGAAAGTCCATTGCTTAGCATCTCAGCTAGGTACTATAATATTTGGGGTAAATTCAGTATTCCAGGATTCTGACCCTTTTTCTCATTCCAGGCACAAAACCATTTCCATTTTGCAGAGTAGGCTTTTCTTGTAGAAAGTCTTCTGGCCTCCAAAATGACATCCTGTACCTCCTTGGAGAGTAGAGCCTGTTGTAAATTTAAGGAATCTTCCATGCGGCTAGATTGAGTGTTTTCAGCTGACTGAAGAGTTTTGAAGTTGTGCTGAGTCAGTAAAAGAGGCATTAGAGGCAGGATCCATGGTGGGGAATGAGTCAGGCTTTTCAGGAGTGGGTACCAGTGTTGTCCTGGCCAGTCTGGAGCAATGAGAATCATCTTTGGTCTGTCTGCTCTGGTTTTTAATGGAACTTTAGGCAGCAGAGGGAGAGGTGGAAAGGCATAAACTGTCATTGTTGCCCAACTGAAGGAGAGTGTCCACTTAAATTTTGCCAATTGATTTCTGTGGGAGGCAAAGAGATCTATGTCTGATCTTCCCCATGCTTGAGTTATCTTTGTGAAAACTTGAGGATGCAACTTCCATTTGTGTGGATCTGTCATATTTCTGCTTAGGTTGTCTGCCAGTGTGTTTTCCTTGCCTGGCAGGTACTGTGCTTGAATCTCTATTTGTAATTCCAGAGCCATGTTCCAAAGAGACATGGCTTGCCTGCATAGGGGGGTATGAATGGGTACCTCCATGTTTATGTACCGCATTACTGTGGTGCTGTCCATCCTTAATAGCTGGCCTGGACGCAGAAGGTCTTTGAAAGCTATAATAACGTTTATCACTGCTAGCATTTCCTTCTAATTTATGTGTAGGTGCTTTTCTCTTTGGGACCATTTGCCCTGAATGCACGGATCTGTCATGTGCACCTACCAGGCGTAGTCCGAGGCGTCTGTTGTGCTGATTTGATTTGCTTGAGGATTGCAGAATGGGAGACCTGTGTTTCTTTGGCATGCTTGAGCCCACCACAGAAATTCCTTTTGAAGACATGGAATTAGTGGCATTGTTTCCAAACTGTGGCTGTGTTGAGACCATAGGTTTTTTAAGTACCATTGAAGTTTCCTCATATGCAGCTTTGCACATGGGATCAGTAGGATGCAAGATGCCATGAATCCCAGAGCCTGCAGGATTTTCCTTGCAGTCAGCCTGATGAAAGTTACCAGGTTTCTGAAGTATTGAGTTAGTTGCCCTTGTTTCTCGGGCGTGAGGTAGGCCATCTGGGTGTTTGTATCCAAGCTGGCACCCAGGAAAATTATTGTTTGAGAGGGTATTTGCCTGGATTTCTTTTTGTTGACTGTGTATCCCAGAGAATTCAACAACATTATTACAAATGCCAGATGTTTCATAAGTACGTGGTTGCTGTCCGCTTGGATCAGGCAGTAGTCCGGATATGGGTATATTTGTATCCCTTGAAGTCTGCAGTAGGCGATTACTGATGCCAGGCATTTCGTGTACACTCTGGGCGCAGTAGATAAGCCAAAGGGGAATGCAGAGAATTGATAATGGGTTGAACCTGCAAGAAATCTGAGGTATCTTCTGCAATTTTGTCTGATTGGGACATGCAGGTATGCCTCCTTGAGGTCCAATGTTACCAGCCAAGACTCCTTGCCCAGCATGGGAAGAAGCTGATGTAATGTGAGCATCTTGAATTTTGGCACGAGTAAAAATGTGTTTAGGATGGATAGGTCCAAAATAGGTCTCCAATCTTTTCCCTTCCTTGGTACCAGGAATAGTCTGGAATAAAAACCTTGACCCTGTTCTAGTACAGGTACCTCTTGAATAGCTTTCATGTCCATGAGATCTGAAATTTGTTTTTGTGCCTCTGCTCTTTGATTGTGTGGCAGGTTTGGCATGCCTCTCATTTTTGGAAGGGTGTGAAAGTGAAATGTGTAGCCTCTGTCTATAATGTCCAGGATCCATTTGTCTTGTGACAATATGCCAATTTTTCGAAAATGCCAGTTTTCCGCCTAAAGGTGCTGCCATTTGAGCCTTGCTTGGCATGCAAAGGGGAAAGTCATTGGTTCTGCTTTCTGAATGGCTGTGAGCTATCCTCACCAACTCTGTGTGGGTGCTTGCCATTGTCTGCCTCTAAATGATCCTTGAGATTGCCCTCTGCCCCTTGGGCGCCTGTATCTACCTCTTTGGGGTCTGTCCGTGGCTGGAAAGGACCAATTTTTGGAAGGCCAATTTCTACTGAAACGTGGAGGTTGTACCTGTAGGAAATCTTTTACTGTTTCCATTGATTTTTGCCTTTTCCTCCACTTTCTTTAATACCTCCTCAGCTTTAACACCAAACAATAAATCTTTTTGCAGAGGAGCATCTAGTAATTTAGCTTTGACATGATCCGGTAAGGTTTGCACTTTGAGCCAGGCATGTCTACGTATGACTGATCCTGTAACAGCAGCTCTACATGAGGCCTCTAAAGCATCAAAACCACATTGCAAGGTATGCTTACCCACTTGTTCTGCACTATGTATCAAATCCTGCAACTCCTTCAAGTCTGGTTGTTCAGGTTGTGACATTTTGTTTCTCAACTGTGATAACAGAAATTGTTGGTACTTTAACATATGGAACTGACCGTTTAATGCCCTCATGGTAAAGGTGGCCGAGGTGTAAACCTTTTTCCCCCAACTCTCTAAAGCTCTGGAATCTCTCTGACTGTAATAGATTTTTAGCAGTGGAGGCCTTAATTCCTTTGGGACCCTGTGATATAGTTTCTGGGTCAGCCGCATGGCTTTTGTATAGGAATTGGTGTGAGTCAGGAACCCAGTAATACCGGTCAGGCTTGACTGGAGCTGGAGGTAAAGAATCTGGGTTAAGGCAGGCCTCCGAATACACGTCATCTAGAACGTCTAAAAAGTACAGTTTTGTACCTACCATAAATGTAGATGTCCGATAGGTATGCATCTGCAGTCATAACATATGGGTTGTCCTGCCTCAGGCAGCCCTCGGTCGGCCGGATTCCAAAGTCTGGGTCTGGCCTCGGCTGATGTCGCACTTCACCCGACGTCATAGCTCCTGGGGTATAAAGGCATCAGCCGACGCCATTTTCCTCATTGTTTCTTGCCCCAGATGCCAGGTGCCCTCTAGGAAGGCTAAATTTGGATAAATGTAGAACATTCCAAACAGTAGCAAACAAAACAAGAATATATACATATATACATATATACATACAAACAAATACACCACAATAGATTCCCCCAGCTAGCTGATAGAGGGGTAAGCACCCTAGGAATACCACAGAGGGGAAGGAGGGTGGGTAATCCTGACTGCAGATGCATACCTATCGGACATCTACATTTATGGTAGATACAAAACTGTACTATGTCCTTCAAGGATGCATCTGCAGTCATAACATATGGGTAGAATACCATAGCCAAACTGGGGGAGGAGGCACTAAGATAAAGATGGTGTAGTTAAGATCCCTTGTAAGACTGCAGTTGCAAAGCCTGCTCGGGATCTGGAGTATAAAGGAAGATTGTAATGCTTGGCAAATGTATGCACGGAGCTCCAAGTAGCAGCTTCTAAAATGTCTTTGGTAGCCACTCCTCGTAGGAAAGCTGTAGTGGTGGCTGTAGCCCTTGTGGAGTGAGGCCTGATATTTTCAGGAGTTGTCTTTCCATGAAGAGTAACAGAATCGAATGCAATTTCCTATCCATTTTGAAATTGTCTGTTTGGAAATTGCTTTTCCTTGCACTCCTGTTGCATATGCTACCAGAAGCTGGTCAGTTTTTCTGCTGGTCTTAGTTCTGTCCAGGTAGTAGCGCAGTTGTCTATGTACGTCCAAGGTGTGTAGTAGTTTTTCCCCCCTGTTCTGTGGGTTAGGGAAGAACGTAGGTAAATGAATAGCTTGGTTCAAGGATACCCTGGATACCACCTTTGGCATGAAGGTAGGATTGGTTCTCAGAGACACTCTATCCTGGTGAAAGATAAGGAAAGGCTGTACTGTCATTAATGCCTGTAACTCTGATACCCTTCTTGCTGAAGTGATTGCTAGAAGGAAGGCAGTTTTCCAAGATAAGAACTGTGAGTCTGCTGATGCAGCTGGTTCAAAAGGGGGAAGTGTTAATTTTTCCAGCACAAAATTGAGATCCCATGCAGGCAGAGGTGGTTTCCTTGGAGGTTTTACATTTTTGATCCCTCTTAGAAATTGTCTGAGGAGAGGTTGAGAGAAGATAGGAGGATCCCATGTTGTACTCTGCTGAAATTGCTGAAGCATGAATCTTAATGGAAGAATAGGACATGCCGTTGTGGAACAGCTCTGCTAAGTATTCAAGGATGTGTGCTAGGTTTGCAAACTTGACATCTGTTCCCTTTGATGCACTCCAAATGAGGAATCTCTTCCATTTGGCTGAGTATGTTTTCCTTGTGGAGGGTCTGCGAGCCTCCAGGATAAATGTCCTTGACCCTCTGAGATAAAACAGGTTGGTTTTGTTTTATGCAATTTTCCAGGCAGTTAGCTGCAGTGTTTTCAAGTTTGGATGAAGGGTCTTGTAGTTTTTCTGTGTTAGAAGTAAAGGCCATAGAGGTAGAGGCCATGGGTTTGTCCGAGACATGCTACTCAGTAGCGGATACCATTGTTGCCTTGTCCAGTCTGGAGCTATCAGAATTACCTTTGGCTGTTCCTCCCTGATCTTCAGTAGAACTTTGTACATCAATGGGAGAGGTGGAAAGGCATAAACTGTCAGGGCCTTCCAGCTGAAAGAAAGGGAATCCACCCTCCAGGCTTGTGGGTGGTATTCTCTTGAGTAGAATTTCTTCAGTTGTTGGTTGAGTGGGGAGGCGAACAGGTCTATTTCTGGCATTCCCCATTTCTTTGTTATGGTTTTGAAGATATCTGGATGCAGCATCCATTCGTGAGCATCCGTGGTAGTTCTGCTTAATTTGTCTGCTAGTGAATTCTCTTTTCCTGGTACGAATCTGGCCTGCAGTTGAATGTTGAGATTCAGGCCTAGGTTCCACAGCTCCATTGCCATCCGGCATAAAGGGTAGGAATGCGTGCCTCCCTGTTTGTTGATGTACCACATGACTGTGGTATTGTCCGTCCTTATCAGCAGGTGTCCTTGCTGGAGGAATGATGTGAATGCCACTATTGCATGCTTCACTGCCAGCATCTCCTTTAGATTTATGTGTAGATTCAGCTGGTCTTGGGACCATAGGCCTTGGATACACTTATCTTCCATGTGTGCGCCCCAGCCTAGGTCTGAGGTGTCCGTGGTGATGGTCTGCTTTGGTTGTGGTTTGTGGAAAGGCAACCCTCTGTTGGTCTGGCAGGCCTGAGCCCACCACAGGAATTCCTTTTTCAGGCATGGAATGACTGGTATCATGGTTTCTAGACTGTGTCTGTGTTGAGACCATACATTTCTTAGGTACCATTGTAATTTTCTCATATGCAGTCTGGCATGTGGGATCAAGATTATGCAGGATGCCATGTAACCCAGGGCCTGCAGGACTTTCCTTGCAGTAAGCTGAGTTTGTCTTGTCAATGTCATGAAGTAGACTGGAAGTTGTTTTTGTTTTTCTTCTGTGAGAAAAGCCATCTGAGTTGTGTCCAGTTCTGCACCCAAAAAAGTTATCCTTTGGGATGGCACTAGTCTTGACTTCTGTATGTTGACGGTGTATCCCAAGGCTTGCAGCAGTTGTATGACATAGGCCAAATCCTTTATTATTTTTGCCTTGTTGTCCGCTTGTATTAGGCAGTCGTCCAGGTATGGGTAGATTTTAATTCCCTGAAACCTGCAATGTGCAATTACTGACCCCAGGCATTTCGTGAATACTCTGGGCACAGTAGATAAGCCAAAGGGCAATGCTGAGAATTGATAAAGCTCTGATCCTGCAAGAAATCTGAGGTGTCTTCTGCAATCTGGTCATATAGGGACGTGCAGGTATGCCTCCTTGAGATCTAGAGTCACCAGCCAAGACTCCTTGCCCAACATGGGAAGAAGTTGCTGTAGGGTCAGCATCTTGAATTTTGGTACAATGAGATATGTGTTCAGTGCGGACAAGTCGAGAATAGGCCTCCATTGAGTTTCTTTTCTTGGTACAAGGAATAGTCTGGAGTAAAATCCTTGGCCTTGTTCCACAGATGGTACCTTTTCTATTGCTCTCATCCTTAGTAAGTTGATGACTTGTTTTAGAGCCTCTGACTTCTGGCTTGGTGGAAGGTTTGGCATTCCTCTCTTTTTTGGTAAAGTGTGGAAGTGAAACCTGTAGCCTTTGTCTATTGTTTACAAAGTCCATTTGTCTCCTGTAATGCAATGCCAGTTTTTTGAAAATAAAGCTAACTTTCCGCCCAAGGGTGCTTCCAATTGTTCCCTGGTAGGCGGAATCAGAGCCAAGTCATTGTGTCTGTCCTGTGGAAGTGGTTGCAGTCGCAGCTGTGGAGGCACTCCTCTGGTTGTCAGGTTGCCATTGATGGCCCCTGTAGGCACCCCTTGATTGACCTCTGCCTCTTGGGCGTCTATTCCTGCCTCTCTGTGCTCTGGAGGTGTCTGGAAAGGACCAATTCTTTGAAGGCCAATTTCTGCTGAACCTCGGAGGTTGGACCTGCAGAAAATCCTTGACTGTTTGCACAGATTTTGCTTTTTCTTCCACTTTTAGTACCTCCTGTGCAGGGGAGCCAAATAAACTGTTTCTCCATAGAGGCATCTAGGAGTTTAGACTTAACATGGTCTGGCAAGGATTGCTTTTTTAGCCAGGCATGCCTTCGAATCACTGCTCCAGTCATAGCTGATCTAAATGAAGCCTCCAGTGCATCATAGCCATATTTTAAAAAATGATTACTGACCTGCTGAGAGTTGTGTACCAACTCCTGAAGGGACTTGCGGTCTAAAGGTTCAGGAGAGGAAAGCTTTTTATTCAGCTGATCTAACAAAAATTCCTGGTACTGTATCATGTGGAATTGACAGTTTAAAGCCCTGGCAGAAAGAGTAGCAGATGTATAAACTTTTTTACCCCATCTCTCTAATGCTCTTTATTCTCTTTCAGAGGTTAGGGGGTTTTTGGCCGAGGCAGCTGCTACACCCTTGGGGCCCTGAGAAATGGTTTCTGGGTCTGCAGCGTGGGCCTTTTACAAGTGGAAGTGAGAATCCGGGACCCAGTAATATCTGTCAGGTTTGGCAGGGGCCGGGAGAAGAGAATCAGGGGCTGAACAGGCATCATTGTATGCATCATCAACAACTGATAGTACAGGTGGTATGGCTAGAGGCCTATGCTGTGGTAAGTGTAAAAAGGTACTTAGCCTTCTTCTAGAATCAGAAAAATCTTGACCCTGCCAATGGAAATGTTCCCTCATAGAATGTAGAGTTTCCCCAAATGAAAATTCTTCTGGGGGGGAGGCAGAAGGAATGGAGTCTTCTGCATCTGAATCCTCATAAGGTGAGTATGGTCCTTCCTGATGGTCTGATAAATCTGATCCTCAGAGGAATAGTCAGAGGAAAGAGGTTCAGGGGGGTTCGTCCTAGGCCTTTTTTCAGGAAGGGGTTGTGAGGCCCTGTCTGGGTGAGGTTGGGATCCCCTGATCAAAGAAATAAGGTCCTCAGAGAGGCTGAGAATTTGAGAACTGGAGGAAGGTCTGTGAGGGGGAGCTTTTGTAGGTAAGGCCTTGGAAAGTTTAGCTGCTTTTGCCCTGGAGAAGGCCTTAATAGACATAGAAGCAGGGGGTCTAGCTGCCCCACGTGCAGGAGTAGAAATGTCCAACGGAATGGTGTCGGACAATTCTTGTGTGCCTGCTTCTTGTGGAATTTCTGTAGCCGACTCAGCGGGGCCTCTGTGGCCTCGGTTGTCGGAGGCATGCTGGCGAAGGAAGAACCGAGGATTCTGTTTCAGCGAAACAGACACTGTGAAGGCCTAACGTGGTTTCAGCCAAAACCGCGCTGAGTGTCTGTCCTTTTCCTTGCATTTTTTAGCTAAATGAGTAGTCGGAGTCTCCGATGGCATTTTATATGCAAAAGCGGGACCAAAAAACTCTTCTGCAAACTCCGACCGACGTCTAAGTGGCCGTCGGTTGAAGGAAGCACAGGCTAAACAAGCTGATACGTCGTGGTCTGGGCCTAAGCAAGGAAGGCAGTAAGAGTGGAAATCCTTATGAGATATTTATTTCCCACAAGTTAAACAATTATTTACTTTTTCTGACATCGGCTGAGGCAAGAAAGAGTCCCCAACGGGGTACTCAGCTTTTTTTAGAAGTCTTCGGTAGCTGAAATCTCTGGATCTGACCGACCGGCACTTGCGAACAGCTTCTGCGGGCACAGCGGCAAGAAAGACTGAGGAAAATGGCATCGGCTGATGCCTTTATACCCCAGGAGCTATGACGTCGGGTGAAGTGCGACATCAGCCGAGGCCAGACCCAGACTTTGGAATCCGGCCGACCGAGGGCTGCCTGAGGCAGGACAACCCATATGTTATGACTGCAGATGCATCCTTGAAGGACATCAGGAAGTATAGCCAGAGGCCTGTGCTGAGGGAGCAAGAGGAAATCCCGAAGCCTTTTCTTGGAGTCTGAGTACTCTTGGCCTTCCAAGTGGAAGTGTTCCCTCAAGGTATGTAAGGTTTCCACAAAAGAGTAATCCTCGGGGGGGGGGGGGCAGACGGAATGGACTCCTCTGCATCAGAATCTTCAAAAGGGGAGTAAGAATGTTCCTGGTCTTCAGAATGTTCTGAAATAAAGGAGGCCTGGTCCGAGGAGGGGGATTCTTCCTCCACTCTGGGTCTTTTGTCCAGGGGGGGGGGTTTGAGAACCCCCAATAAGAGTAATCAAATCCTCAGTCATTTTGAGCATCAGCTTTTTAGGCATGGGGCCTTGAGAAGGGCCCTGTGGAGCTTGTCTGTTAGTATGCATGGCTGATTTAGACTTAGTGAAAGCCTTGATGGAAAAAGAAGAGGAAGGCCTGAAGACACCCTGAGAGGTGGCAGGTCTATCTAAACTGAGTTTCACCGCCAATAGTGACTTCGGTATCTGCAATCGGGGTGTGTGCCGAAGAGCCTGCGACCTCGGCAACAGAAGACACCGCCAATTAAGTGTAGTCGGTAGTCAGGGGCTGCGTTGACCCCTCACTGAGAACTGGACCACCTGTAGTCTGCTTTGGCGCGGTATCGGTAGAAGTCGCAGACCTCATATGCCGGTCCTTATCTTTGCGTATTTTACTTAAAACTGGAGTCTGAGTATCCGACGACATAATGTAATTAAATTTTTTTCCAAAAAAGTGTTGGGCGAACTCCGCCCGACGCTTAATAGTGCGTCTGTTGAATGTAGCACAAAAACGACAGGCCGAGACGTTGTGGTCTGGGCCTAGGCAAGGAATGTAGAGGAAATGAAAATCCTTATGCGGTATTTGCTTCCCACAAGAAATACAATTAACTTTGTCTGACATCGGTCTGAGGCAAGAAAAGTTTCCTCAACGGGGTACTTAGCTTTCAAGACGACTTCGGTTGAAAAATATTCGTAATCAAGAGCTGACCGACCAGCACTTGCTAACTGCTTCTGCTTCGGGCACCACGCGGCAAGAAAGACTGGGGAAAATGGTGTCAGCTGGATCTTTTATACACCATCGCACTGACGTTAGGGAGGAAGCAACGACAACCAACGCCAGACTTAGACTTTGGAATTCGGCCGACCAAGGACCCGCCTGACAGCAGGAAAACCCATCTGTTATGACTGCAGCTGTATGCACGATGATCACCACCAAACAATACATCTTTTTGAAGTGGTGCATCTAATAACTTTGCTTTGACATGGTCTGGTAAGGTTTGTTCTTTGAGCCAAGCATGTCTATGTATAACAGACCCCGTGACAGCAGCTCTACATGAGGCCTCTAAAGCATCAAAACCACACTGCAAGGTATGTTTACCCACTTGCTCTGCACCATGCAACAAATCCTGCAACTCTTTCAAATCTGATTGTTCTGTTAGAGTCATTTTGCTTTTCAACTGAGATAACAAAAACTGTTGGTACTTTAACATATGGAATTGACAGTTTAATGCCCTCATGGTTAAAGTGGCAGATGTATACACCTTTTTCCCCCACCTTTCTAATGCTCTGAAATCTCTCTGAAGGTAAAGGGTTTTTAGCAGTAGAGGCCTTTATTCCCTTGGGACCCTGTGAAATAGTTTCTGGGTCAGCAGTATGGCTTTTATAAAGGAACTGGTTAGAATCAGGAACCCGGTAATACCTGTCTGGTTTAACAGGGGCTGGAGGTAAAGAATCTGGATTAAGGTTGGCTTCTGCGTACAAAATATCTAAAACATAGGGATAGCCAGGGGCCTATGCTGGGGAAGCAGTAGAAATTCCCTGAGCCTTTTCTTGGAATCAGAGTAATCTTGGCCTTCCCAGTGAAAGTGTTCCCTCAATATATGCAGGGTTTCCCCAAAAGAGTAGTCCTCGGGGGGGGGGGGGGGGGCAAGGGAATAGACTCATCAGCATCAGAGTCTTCGAAAGGGGAATAGGCAAAATCCTGGTCCTCAGAATGCTCTGAGGTAATAGAAGCCAGGTCTGAGGAAGGGTAGTCTTCCTCCAATCTGGGTCTTTTGTCAGAGGGGGGTTGAGAACCCCTGATGAGAGTTATCAAATCCTCAGCCATTTTAAGCATCTGCTTTGTAGGCATGGGCCCTTGAGAGGAGGTCCGAGGACCCTATTTTTTAGTTTTCATGGCTGCTTTAGATTTAGTGAAGGATTTAATACAGAAGGTGGAAGGCCTGAAGACGCCTTCAGAAATTTGAGTTTCCCCGCCAAGAGTGGCGTTGGTATCTGCAGTAGGAATGGAGACAGAGGAGGCTGCAACCTCAGGTACCGAAGTCACCGGTAAAATAGCTTCATCGGTATTCAGGGGCTGTGTAGATGCCTCGCTGAGAACCGGAGAACCGGTAGTCGGCCTAAGTGTGGTCTCAGTACTAGGTGCGGACCTCGGACGTCGGTCCTTATCTTTGCATCTTTTGCTTAAAACTGGTGTCGGTGCATCAGACATAATTAAATGTTTTGCCAAAATAATGAAGGGCGAACTCTGCCCGGCACTTAATAGTGCGCTTGTTGAACCTAGCACAAAAACGGCAGGCCGAAACGTCGTGGTCTGGGCCTAAGCAAGGTATACAGAAAGAGTAGAAATCCTTATGCAGTGTTTGCTTCCCACAAGAAATGCAATTAACTTTGTCTGACATCGGTCTGAGGCAAGAAAAGTTTCCCGAAAGGGGTACTTAGCTTTAAAGAAGACTTCAGCTGAAATACTTTCGTAAATCTCATGAGCTGGCCGACCGGCACTTGAGAACTGCTTCTGCGCCCGGCAGCGGCAAGAAGACTGGAGAAAATGGCGTCGGCTGCCTCTTTTATACCCCTGCCGCACTGACGTCAGGGAAGAAGCGGCGACAACCGATGCCGGACCTAGACTTTGGAATTCGGCCGACCGAGGACCCGCCCGATGGCAGGATAACCCATCTGTAATGACTCCAGCTGTATGCACGATGAACATTAGACACTTAATCAGAGGAGGCATAATCCTCCTCTTGTCTAGGCCTTTTGTCAGGGGGGGGGGGGGGTTGGGAACCCCTGATTAAAGAAATTAAATCTTCAGCCATTTTAAGCATCTGTTTCTTAGGCATGGGGCCGTGAACTGGAGACTGAAGTGCAGTCTTTTTTGGTTTTAGAGAAGTCTTAAGCTTAGCATAAGATTTTATGGTGAGAGTAGTCGGTCTGAAGACACCTTCTGAAACAGGTGTTTCTACAGCACCGGCTTCTCCTTCTGCAATGTCGGTAAAGCCTAAAGAAAAAGGCTGCGTCAGCCTAGAACTCTCTGCTAAAGAATTGAAACTGTTTGGGGTTCCAATTCTGCGGTAGCCAGGGGCTGCGTAGGCGCCTCACTGAAAACCGGAGAACTAACGACCGGCCCAGCCGAGGCCTCGGAGTCTGGCTTGTATCTAGGCTGCCTGTCTATCTTTGCGTTTTTTATGCACGCCGGTAGTCCGTTGCTCCGACGGCATAGTGTAACTAAATTTCCTACCAAAGTAGTGTCGTGCGAAATCAAAGCATCACTTTATAGTTCGCTTATTGAACCTAGCACAAAACCGACAACCAATGACGTCGTAGTCTAGGCCTACACAAGGTATACAATAAGAATGAAAGTCCTTATGAAGTATTTGCTTCCCACAAGAAATGCAATTAACTTTTTCTGACATCGGACTGTGGCAAGAAAAGGTTCCCCAACAGGGTACTTGGCTTTGAAGACTTCGGACTGAAACTCTAATCGAAAATCTCAGGTGTCGGCCGACCGGCACTTGCGAGCTACTTCTGCTTGCGGACGCAGCGGCAAGAAAGACTAAAGAAAATGGCGTTGGATGCCTCATATACCCCTGGCGCACTGACGTCAGGGAAGAAGCGACAGCAACCGACGCTGGACCAAGACTTTGGAATTCAGGCCGACTGCAGGACCGTCTGACGACAGGATAACCCAAGTGCGATGACTGCAGCAGGGTAACACGAAGAAAGTACAGTTTTGTACCTACCATAAATGTAGATGTCCGAACTGGATAGCATCTGCAGTCATAACAGCTGGGTTGTCCTGTCGTCAGGCAGCCCGTCAGTCGGCCGGATTCCAAAGTCCGGGTCCGGCTCGCTGATGTCGCTCTTCACCCGACGTCATCTCTGTTGGTCTTCGGGTATAAAGGCACCAGCCGACGCCATTTTCCTCAGTGTTTCTTGCCCCAGATGCCAGAAGCCCTCTTGAAGGCTAAAAATTTTGGATAGATGCCAATGTTTCCAAAAGGATAGGGGTAAACACAAAAATAAGCATGTATGTACATATATACAAACAAATACACCATAAGAGACTCCCCATCAGCTAGCTATTAGGAGGGTAAAACACCCTAGGAGTACCTCAGAGGGAAGGAGGGAGGTAATCCTGACTGCAGATGCTATCCAGTTCGGACATCTACATTTATGGTAGGTACAAAACTGTACTATGTCCTTCATGGATGCATCTGCAGTCATAACAGCTGGGTAGAATACCATAGCCAACTAGGGGAGGAGGATAAAAAGTAGATTATGGTGTGTTTAGGATCCCTTGCAGTACAGCAGTGGCAAACCCTGCTCGGGATCTGGAATATAGAGGCAAATTATAATGCTTGGCAAATGTATGCACGGAGGTCCAAGTAGCCGCCTCAATAATGTCTTTGGTAGCCACTCCTCGTAAAAAGGCTGCGGTAGTGGCTGTTGCCCTTGTAGAATGAGGTCTTATGTTCTGTGGAATTGGTTTTCCATGGAAGGAGTAACAGAATCGTATGCAATTTCCTATCCATTTGGAGATTGTCTGTTTGGAAATAGCTTTTCCTTCCCTTCCTGTTGCATAGGCCACAAAAGTTGGTCAGTCTTTCTGCTGCTTTTGGTTCTGTCCAAGTAGTAGCGTAGCTGTCTATGTACATCCAATGTATGCAGTATTCTTTCCCCTCTGTTTTGTGGGTTGGGAAAGAAGGTAGGTAGGTGGATTGCCTGGTTTAAAGACACTCTGGATACCACTTTAGGCATAAATGTTGGATTAGTCCTCATGGACACTCTATCTTGGTGAAAGATTAGGAAGGGTTGCACTGCCATTAAGGCCTGTAGTTCTGAAACCCTCCTTGCTGAAGTAATTGCCAGTAGGAAAGCAGTTTTCCATGACAGGTGTTGTAGGTCTGCTGTTGCTGCTGGTTCAAAGGGTGATAGTGTCAACTTTTCTAGTATGAAGTTTAAGTCCCAAGCTGGCAATGGTGGTTTCCTTGGAGGTTTTACATTCTTGATTCCTCTGAGAAACTGCCTGAGCAAAGGGTGTGAAAAAACAGGTGGATCAAAGCTGTATTCTGCTGAAATAGCTGATGCATGTATCTTGATGGAGGAGTAGGACAGGCCTGAATGGAGAAGTTCGCCAGATACTCCAGAATGTTAGGCATATCTATGTTTGACACATCTTTTCCTCTTTCAGAACTCCAAATGACAAACCTTTTCCATTTTCCAGCGTAGTTCCTTCTTGTTGAAGGTCTGCGTGCTTCAAGAATAATGTCTTTAACTCTTTGGGAAAGTTCTTGATTAGCTGCTGCTATGTGATGTTCCATGCCGTCAGTTGTAACGTTTTTAGGTTTGGATGTATGGTGCTGTAGTTGTTCTGAGTTAGCATCAAAGGCATCAGGGGTATTGGCCACATATTGTTCCGAGACAAGCTCCTCAGCAGTGGGTACCAGTGTTGTCTTGGCCAGTTTGGAGCTATCAGGATTATCCTTGGATGTTCTTCCTTGATCTTTAGTAGTACTTTGTGTATCAAGGGAAGAGGTGGGAATGCATATGCTGTTAGGCCTTTCCAGCTGAAGAGCAGCGAATCCACTTTCCATGCTAGTGGGTGGAATGTCCTTGTGCAGAATTTTTTGAGCTGTTGGTTGTGAGGTGATGCGAATAGATCTATCTGAGGCATTCCCCATTTCTTTGAGATGGTCTTGAAGATGTCCGGGTGCAGGTGCCATTCGTGGGCATCTGATGTGGTTCTGCTTAATATGTCTGCTAGAGTATTTTGCTTTCCTGGTACAAATATTGCCTGTAGCTGGATGTTGTAGCTGAGTGCCAGGGTCCACAGCTCCAAAGTCATTCTGCATAGGGGGTATGAATGAGTGCCTCCCTGTTTGTTGATGTACCACATGACTGTGGTGTTGTCTGTCCTTATCATCAACTGGCCCTCTGAGAAATGGTCTGAACTTTTGGATTGCCAGTTTTACAGCCAGCATTTCTTTTAGGTTGATGTGCAGGCGAAGTTGATCCTGAGTCCACAATCCTTGCACGCATTTGTCCAGCATATGGGCCCCCCATCCTAGGTCTGAAGCGTCTGTTGTGATGCTCTGGCTTGCTTGACAACTGCGGAAGGGAAGGCCTGGGTTGGACTGGCATGCCTGAGCCCACCATAGGAACTCCTGTTTTAAGCATGGAATTAGTGGGATTTCTGTTTCTAGGCTGTGTCTGTGTTGGGACCATAAATTCCTTAGGTACCACTGTAGTTTTCTCATATGTAGTCTGGCAAATGGGACCAAGATTATGCATGATGCCATGAAGCCCAAGGCCTGCAGTACCTTTCTTGCTGTTAACTTGCTCAGTTTTGTTAGTGCCAAGAAGTAAAGAGGAGTTCTTTTGTTTTCTGTAGTTAGGAATGCCATTTGCCTTACTGTGTCCAATTCCGCTCCCAAGAATGTCCTTGTTTGGGATGGTATCAGCCTTGACTTTTGTAAATTGACTGTGTATCCCAGTGCTTGTAGCAAGTAAATGACCCTTTGTAAATCTGTTGTCAACTTGCTTTTGTTGTCCCTTGTAGCAGGCAGTCGTCCAGGTATGGGTAAATTTGAATTCCCTGTAGTCTGCAATGTGCGATTACTGATGCCAGGCATTTTGTGAATACTCTGGGCAGTAGATAAGCCAAAAGGCAATGCTGAGAATTGATAGTGCTCTGATCCTGCAAGAAATCTGAGGTATCTTCTGCAGATTGGTCGAATGGGGACGTGCAGGTATGCCTCCTTGAGATCTAGAGTTACCAGCCAACACTCCTTGCCCAGCATGGGAAGAAGTTGCTGTAGGGTCAGCATTTTGAATTTTGGGACAATGATGTATGTATTTAAGGTGGACAGGTCGAGAATTGGTCTCCAACTTTTTCCTTTCTTGGAACTAGGAATAGTCTGGAGTAGAACCCCTTTCCTTGCTCTGCTGTTGGCACTTTTTCCACAGCTCTCATGTTTGCTAACTCCATTATCTGTTGTAGAGCCTCTGTTTTGATTTGGAGGTAGATTTGGCATTCCTCTTTTGACTGGTAAAGTGTGGAAGTGGAATCGGTAACCTTGATCTATGGTTTGTAAAATCCACTTGTCTTTTGTTATGTGGTGCCAGTTCTTTGAAAATAAGGTTAACTTTCCGCCTAGAGGAGCTGCTATTTGTTCCCTGGTAGGCGGTTAGGATTAAGTCACTGTTGGTGTGTTGATGTAGTGGCAGTGGTTGTGTCTGTGCCTCTGTTGTTACCTTGCCACTGTCGTCCTCTGTAGGCACCTCCTCTGGATTGGTTTCTGCCTCTGGGGCGTCTATTCCCGCCCCTTTGGAATCTTGTGAAGTCAGGACAGGACCAATTTTGGCAGGCCAGTTCCTGCTAAACCTTGGGGTTGAACCTGCAGGAAATCTTTAACAGTTTGAACTGATTTTGCCTTTTCTTCCATTTTCTTCATAACCTGCTGGGCAGGTGCACCAAACAAACTTGTCTTATCCATAGGAGCATCTAGCAACTTAGCTTTAACATGATCCGGTAGAGCTTGCTCCTTTAGCCATGCATGCCTTCTTATCACTGTGCCAGTCATGGCTGATCTAAATGAAGCCTCCAGTGCATCATAGCCACATTTTAAGGAATGGTTACTAACCTGTTGTATGTTATTTACCATTTCTAATACATATTTCTTGTCAAGAGATTCATCAGTGGTTAGCTTTTTAGTTAACTGATCAAGCATAAACTCTTGGTATTGTATCATGTGGAACTGACAGTTTAAAGCTCTAGCTGAGAGAGTAGCTGAAGTGTAAACCTTTTTACCCCATCTGTCTAATGACCTTGCTTCTCTTTCAGAAGGAATAGGGTTTTAGCTATGGTCGCTACTGCCTTGGGACCCTGGGATATAGTTTCGGGGTCTGCAAGTGGGGCCTTGGAAAGGTGGTGATGAGTATCTGGTACCCTGTAAAATCTGTCTGGTTTGGCAGGGGCTGGGGGTAATGAATCTGGAGCAGAGCAGACATCGTTGAAAGCATCATCTACCACAGAGAGAACAGGAGGTATAGCTAAGGGCCTGTGCTGTGGAAGGTGCAGAAAGGTTCTAAGTCTTTTTCTGGAATCTGAAAAATCTTGTTGCTGCCATTGGAACTGCTCCCGCATGGCATGTAAGGTTTCCCCAAAGGAGAATTCTTCTGGAGGGGAAGCAGCTGGAATGGATTCTTCAGCATCAGAATCTTCAAAATTGGAGAAAGGGGCCTCTGGCTGGTCAGTTATGTCTGATTCATCAGCAGAATCATCAGAGGACACTGGCTCAGGGAGCTCTGCCCTAGGTCTCTTCTCTGGGGGCTGAGAGGCCCTGTCAGGGTGAGATTGAGATCCTCTAATTAATGAAATTAAATCTTCTGCCAAAGTAAGCATTTGAGAACTAGAAGAGGGCCTAGTTGAGGGTGGTTTAACAGGCACTGTTTTCTTAGCCTTGGCTGCTTTAGCCCTGGCGAAGGCCTTAATGGACATGGCTGCTGGAGGCCTAGCAGCACCACGTGCTGGGGTAGAGACATCCAAGGGAATGGTGCCTGATAAGTCAGTGGCAACCACCGTAGTGGATAAAATTTCTGAGGCCGATTCGAGAGTTGTAGCAGGGGCCTCAGCTGTAGAGATAGATTCGGCTGTACCTTGATCAGTTTTCTCGGTTTCGGCCGAAACCGAGACACTCTGGTTTGCTTAAGCATGGTTTCGGCGAAACCACGGACCGCGAGTGTCGGTCTTTATCTTTGCGTTTTTTGGCAGAAAGTGTTGTCGGAGGATCCGACGACATAATGTACGCAAAGTCAGAACCGAAAAACTGTTCTGCAAACTCTGACCGACGCCTAAGCGTTCGTCGGTTGAAAAGCGCAGGCGAACAGGCTGCTACGTCGTGGGCTGGGCCTAAACAAGGCAGACAGTAAGAGTGGAAATCTTTATGAGGTATTTGTTTCCCACAGGTTAAACAATTATTAACTTTTCTGACATCGGCTGAGGCAAGAAAGAGTCCCCAGCGAGTACTTAGCTTTAGAAGTCTTGAGTAGTATTCGGTAGAAGTAATCTCTGGATCCGACCGACCGGCACTTGCGAACAGCTTCTGCTGGGCGCCAGCAAGAAAGACTGGGGAAAATGGCGTCGGCTGTTGCCTTTAAACCCGAAGACCAACAGGGATGGCGTCGGATGAAGGGCGACATCAGCGAAGCGGACCGGACTTTGGAATCCGGCCGACTGACGGGCTGCCTGACGACAGGACAACCCAGCTGTTATGACTGCAGATGCATCCATGAAGGACATCATCCACATTGCAGAGTATGCTTTCCCACTTGTTCAACTGCATGCAATAAATCCTGCATTTCCTTGCTGTCAGGACTTTCTGAATTTGAAACCATTTTCTGTTTTAACAATGACATGAGGTACTGTTGATATTTAAGCATGTGAAATTGGCAGTTTAAAGCCCTTACAGCTAAAGTAGTAGAAGTGTAAACTTTTTTCCCCCCATCTGTCCAGAGCTCTGGAATCCCTATCAGAGGGGACAGGAGTTTAAGCAGTGGAAGCCTTAACCCCTTTAGGACCCTGAGAAATTGTTTCTGGGTCTGCAGCGGGGTTTTTGTAAAGAAATTTATGAGAGTCAGGCACCCTGTAGCACCTGTCTGGCTTGACTGGTGCAGGGGGTAAAGAATCAGGGGACAGACTGGATTCAGAAAAAAACATCAACAATATCCAGCACAGGGGGGATAGCCAGGGGCCTATGCTGAGGCAATAAAAGAAAGTCTCTGAGCCTTTTCTTGGATTCTGAAAAATCCTGGCTCTCCCAATGGAAATGCTCCCTCATGGTGTGCAGGGTTTCCCCAAAAGAATAATCCTCAGGTGGAGAGGCTGAAGGTATAGACTTCTGCATCAGAGTCTTCATAGGGAGGGAGAGAATATCCCTGATCAGAACAGGAATGAGAGGAAATGGAAAACTGGTCAGGGGAATCAGTCAGTGTCTTGCCAAGGCCTTTTCTCAGGAGGGGGATAGGAAAGTACAGTTTTGTACCTACCATAAATGTAGATGTCTGATAGATATGCAACTGCAGTCCTGACATATGGGATTGTCCTGCCTCAGGCAGCCCTTCGGTCGGCCGGATTCCAAAGTCTGGGTCCGGCGTCGGCTGATGTCGCCTCTTCCCCGACGTCAGAGCGGCTGGGGTATAAAAGCATCAGCCGACGCCATCTTCTCCAGTGTTTCTAGCCCCAGATGCCAGGTGCCCTCCAAAGAAGGCTAAATTTAGAGAACGGAGAAAAATTCCAGACATGCACAACAGTAATAAACAGATACACCATAATAGATATCCCCAGCTAATTTGGAAAAGGGGGAGTGGACCCAAAAAAGAGGATAACAGAGGGGTAGGAGGGAGGGAAAACCTGACTGCAGTTGCATATCTATCGGACATCTACATTTATGGTAGGTACAAAACTGTATTATGTCATTCAAGAATGCAACTGCAATCCTGACATATGGGTTGAATACCATAGCCAAGCTGGGGGTGGTAGGATCTAAGATAAGGATGGTGTAGCTAAAATGCCCTGCAGGATTGCAGAAGCAAAGCCTGCTCGGGATCTGGACTATAAAGGCAGGTTGTAATGTTTGGAAAATGTATGCACGGAGCTCCATGTAGCAGCTTCTAGAATGTCCTTTGTAGCCATCCCTCTTAGAAAGGCTGTGGAGGTGGCTGTAGCTCTGGTGGAGTGTGGCCTGATAGTCTGGTACACCTTTTCCATGGAAAGAGTAGCAGAATCTGATGCAGTTTTCAACCAATTTTGAAATTATTTGCCTTTCCTTGTACTCCAGCAGCGTAAGCTACAAATAGCTGGTCAGACTTTCTGTTGGCCTTTGTTCTGTCCAAGTAGTAGCGCAATTGCCTGTGTATGTCCAAAGTGTGCAGAAGCTTTTCTCCCTTATTTTGAGGATTGGGAAAGAAAGTAGGCAGGTGAATTGCTTGATTTAGAGAAACCCTGGATATCACTTTTGGCATGAATGAAGGATTGGTTCTTAAAGAGACTGTCCTGATGGAAAATGAAAAATGGAAGTACTGCCACGAGGGCCTGTATCTCCGAGACTCTTCTTGCTGAAGTAAATGCCAACAGGAAAACTGTTTTCCAGGAGAGAAAGTGCAATTCTGAAGACGCTGCTGGCTCAAAAGGAGGAAGAGTTAATTTTTCCAAGACGAAGTTGAGGTCCCATGCAGGCACTGGTGGTTTTCTTGGAGGTTTGATATTCTTTATCCCTCTTAGAAACGGTCTTAGCAAAGGATGTGAAAACACAGGTGGATCACAGTTGTATTTTGCTAAAATTGCTGAAGCGTGTATTTTTATGGAAGAATATGAAAGGCCATTGTGAAGCATTTCCGCCAAGTATTCTATTATCTGTGGGATGCTCATTACTGATGCATCCTGACCCTTGTTGGCATTCCAGATGTTGAATCTCTTCCATTTGGCTGAATAAGTTTTTTCTGGTGGAAGGCCTGCGTGCTTCCAGTAAGATCTCTTGAACTTTTTTGGAGAGCGGGATGTGGGGAGAAGTCATGGGAGCCTCCAAGCTGTTAGCTGCAATGTTTGCAGGTTGGGATGAACAGTCCTGTAATTGTGCCGAGTTATAAGTAGAGGCCATAGAGGCAGGGGCCACGGTTTGGTACGAGTTATGCTCCTTAGTAATGGATACCAGTGCTGTCTTGGCCAGTCTGGAGCTATCAAAATGCCTTTCGGTTGTTCTGCTTTGATCTTCAGCAACACCTTGGTCATTAATGGTAGAGGTGGGAATGTATAGATTGTTGGAGAATTCCAGCTGAACAAGAGCGCATCCATTCTCCAGGCTTGAGGATGGTGTGTCCTTGATCAGAACTTCAGATGATGATTGAAGTGTGAGGCAGAGATCTATGTCAGGCCTTCCCCATGTAGGAGTTATTTTTGAAAAAATGTCTGGATGCAACATCCATTCGTGCGGGTCCATAATGTTTCTGCTTAGACTGTCCGCCAGAAGATTGTCCTTGCCTGGAACAAACTGGGATTGTAACTCTATGTTCAGTTTCAGGGACTTTTCCCAAAGAGTCATTGTTAGTCTGCAGAGGGGGTAAGAATGGGTGCCTCCCTGTTTATGTACCACATAACAGTGGTGTTGTCTGTCTTTATTAGCAGATGACCTTGCTGAAATTTTCCGAAGGCCTCGATTGCATGAATCACTGCCAACATCTTTTTGATTGATATGCAGATGCAATTCCCGGGGTGCCCATTGCCCTTGAATACATCTGCCTTCCATGTGCGCCCCCCATCCATGATCTGAGGCGTCTGTTGTAATGGTTTGGCTTGCTTGAGGTTTGTTGAAAGACATGCCTTTGTTTAGCTGACTTGCTTGTGCCCACCACAAGAATTCCTTTTGTAGACATGGAATGAGTGGAATAATTGCTTCTAAGTTGTGGCTGTGTTGGGACCATAAACCTTTTAGGTACCATTGTAGTTTTCTCATGTGTAGTCTTGCCAGTGGAATCAGAAGAATGCAAGATGCCATGAAACCCAGGGCCTGCAGGATTTTCCTTGCAGTCATCTGGGTGTGCTTTGCTAGGCTTCTGAAGTAATCTGCTAATTGTGCTTGTTTTTCTTCTGTGAGGAAAGCCATTTGTGAGTTTGTGTCCAGTTTAGCTCCTAGAAAAATTATTTGTTGGGATGGCAGTAGTCTTGATTTTTGATTGTTGACTGTGTATCCCAAAGCCTGTAGTAAGTGAAGGACATAGTCCAAGTTTCGTATCAAGGCTTGCTTGCTGTCCGCTTGTATAAGGCAGTCGTCCAGGTAAGGGTATATTTGTATCCCCTGAAATCTGCAATGTGCAATTACTGATGCCAGGCATTTCGTGAATACTCTGGGCGCAGTAGATAAGCCAAAAGGCAATGCTGAGAATTGATAGTGCTCTGACCCTACAAGAAATCTGAGGTATCTTCTGCAGCTGTGACTGATTGGGACATGCAGGTATGCCTCCTTGAGGTCCAGAGTAACCAGCCAAGACCCCTTGCCCAGCATGGGAAGAAGTTGCTGTAATGTCAGCATTTTGAATTTTGGCACAATGAGAAAAGTGTTTAGAGCGGACAAGTCCAGTATAAGTTTCCATTGCTTTTCTTTTCTTGGAACAAGGAACAGTCTTGAGTAGAATCCCTGGCCTTGTTCCTGAGGAGGAACATTTTCTATTGCTTTGATTTGTAGCAGCTTTGAAACTTGTATGAGTGCCTCTGCCCTTTGATTTTGTGGCAGGATTGGCATGCCTTGTCTTGTTGGTAAGGTATGGAAGTGGAACCTGTAACCTTTGTCTATTATGTCCAAAATCCATATGTCCTTTAGAAAAACGTGGCAATTTTTTGAAAATAACGATAATTTTCCACCTAAAGGTACTTCTCTTTGAGCCTTGGTCGGCGGTGTCAAAGCCAAGTCATTGTGATTGTCCCTGTGGAGCAGTAGAAGTCCCTGCGCCACTTCTCTGATTAGTTGGTTGCCATTGGCGGCCTCAGTAGGAGCCTCTGTATTGCCCTCTACCTTGAGCACGCCTGTTTTTTCCCCTTTGGAACTTGTCTGTGTCTGGAAAGAACCAATTCTTCGAAGGTCAATTCCTGCTGAACCTTGGTGGCTGAACCTGGAGGAAATCTTTGACTGTTTGTACTGATTTAGCCTTTTCCTCAATTGATTTCAACACACCCTGTGCATTAGCACCAAATAGCTTGTGTTTTTCCAGAGGTGCATCTAGAAGCTTTACTTTAACATGATCTGGCAATGCCTGTTCTTTCAACCAAGCATGTCTCGTGTATGGCCCCTGTCATAGCTGCCCTACATGAAGCTTCCAATGCATCATAACCACACTGAAAAAAAGGATTGCTAACCTGCTGAGGATTATGAACCAAATCCTGCAAGGCCTTTCTATCTAAAGGCTCAGGAGAGGCTAACTTTTTCTGCAAATCATCCAGCAAGAAATCCTGACACTGAAACATATGAAAAAGACAGTTAAGTGCCCTCATGGCAAGAGTGGTTGAGGTATAAACTTTTTTACCCCACCTCTCCAAGGACCTAGATTCCCTGTCTGCGGGCAAAGGATTTTTGGCTGTGGAAGTTGCCACTCCTTTCGGCCCCTGAGAAATAGTTTCTAGATCAACAGAGTGGGCCTTAAAGAGATGTTTATGAGTTTCAGGAACCCTGTAATATCTGTCTGGCTTGACAGGAGCAGGAGGGAGAGAATCAGGCAAAGTACTGGAGTCTGAGTACACATCATCCAATACATCTAACACTGGGGGTATAGCTAAAGGCCTGTGCTGGGGTAACTTAAGGAAAGTCCGAAGCCTTTTCCTGGAGTCGGAGAAATCCTGGCCCTGCCACTGAAAATGCTCTCATGGAGTGGAGAATTTCCCAAAAGAAATATCCCCAGGAGGAGAGGCAGAGGGAATGGATTCATCAGCATCACAATCCTCGTAGGCCAGGAAGGATTCTTCCTGGGAATCTGAATGGCTTGACTCACCAGAGGCTTCATATGAGGAAAGGGCATCTGCCTGCTCAACCCTAGGCCTTTTGTCTGAAGGCGGATGAGAACCTCTGTCTGGATGAGCCTGAGAGCCCCTGATTAAAGAAATTAGATCTGCAGCTAAAGTCATGATCTGTTTATCAGAAGTGGGACCCTGTGACAAAGATTTAGGAGGGTGAGACTTAGCCTGGCTGGCAGCCTTAGCACGTGTATAGGCCTTGATGGACAGACACAGGAGGCCTAGCTGCACCACGTGCTGGAGTAACTTTGTCCACCGGTATGGTGTCAGGCAAATCTTGGGCTTCGGTTTCAGGAGGAAAATCAACAACCGGCACCGGGGTAGCCTCCGGGACGAAGTGTCGAAAGCGGTGTCGGCCTGGAGCGGTTGAATTACCGCCTCCGAAGAGACCGATGCACTCGCGGTAGGTTTTTAGCGTGGTGTCAGTGGAAGTCGCAGGACGTGAATGTCGGTCCTGGTCATTCCGTTTTTTGGAAATATGTGCTGTCGGTAGTTCCAACGGCATGTTATAGGAGTAATTTTCCCCAAAAAAGACTTCAGCAAATTCTGCCCGGCGCCTAAGTGTGCGCTTATTGAAGCAAGCACAGGCAGCACAGGCAGAGACGTCGTGGTCTGGGCGAGGCAGGGAAGGCAGTAAGAATGAAAGTCCTTATGAGGTATTTGTTTACCACAAGACAAGCAATTATTAACTTTTGCAGTTTTATCTGACATCGGCTGAGGCAAGAAAAGGTTCTAGCACTTAGCTTTTGATGACGGTATCTGAAAACACAGGAGCTGGCGGCACTTGCGAACTGCTTCTGCTTCCGGCACCGCGGCAAGAAAGACTGGAGAAGATGGTGCCGGCTGATGCTTTTATACCCCAGCCGCTCTGACGTCGGGGAAAGTACAGTTTTGTACCTACCATAAATGTAGATGTCCGATAGGTATGCATCTGCAGTCTTTACATATGTTGTGTCCTGCCTCAGGCAGCCCTTCGGTCGGATTCCAAAGTCTGGGTCCAGCGTCGGCTGATGTCGCCCCTTTCCCAGACGTCAGAGCGCCTGGGGTATAAAAGCGTCAGCCGATGCCATCTTCCTCAGTTTTTCTTGCCCCAGATGCCAGGTGCCCTCTAAGGAAGGTTAAGTTTGGAGAGATGCAAAGATTCCAAACATGCACAGCAATATAAAACAAATACACCATAATAGATAACCCCAGCTAGCTAGAATGAGGGATAAGTACCCAAGGAATACCATAGAAGGGTAGGAGGGAGGGTAAACCTGACTGCAGATGCATACCTATCGGACATCTACATTTATGGTAGGTAGATAACTGTACTATGTCCTTCAAGGATGCATCTGCAGTCCTTACATATATGGGTAGAATACCATAGCCAAGCTGGGGGAGGTAGGACCTAAGAAAAGGATGGTGTAGCTAAAATGCCCTGCAGGACTGCAGTAGCAAAGCCTCCTCTGGATCTGGAAAATAAAGGTAAGTTGTAATGCTTGGAAAATGTATGCACGGAGCTCCATGTAGCAGCTTCTAAAATGTCCTTTGTAGCCACCCCTCTTAAGAAGGCTGTGGAGGTGGCTGTGGCTCTGGTGGAATGAGGTCTAATGTTAGCTGGCACAGTTTTGTCATGAAAAGAGTAACAGAATCGAATGCAATTCCCTATCCATTTTGAAATTGTCTGTTTGGAAATTGCTCTTCCTTGTACACCAGCAGCATATGCTACAAAGAGCTGGTCAGTTTTTCTGTAAGTCTTAGTTCTGTCCAAGTAGAAGCGCAACTGTCTGTGAATGTCCAGGGTATGCAGAAGTTTTTCTCCTTTGTTTTGTGGATTTGGAAAGAAGGTAGGCAGGTGAATAGCTTGGTTCAATGAAACCCTGGATACCACCTTTGGCATGAATGAAGGATTGGTTCTCAATGAGACTCTGTCCTGATGAAAAATAAGAAATGGTTGTACTGCCATGAGGGCCTGTAACTCAGATGCTCTTCTTGCTGATGTTTTGGCCTGTTATGGCCAGCAGGAAGGCAGTCTTCCAAGACAGGAACTGTAGTTCTGAAGATGCTGCTGGTTCAAAGGGAGGTAGAGTTAATTTTTCCAACATGAAGTTAAGGTCCCATGAAGGCACTGGTGGTTTCCTTGGAGGGTTGATGTTTTTTATCCCTCTTAGAAACTGCCTTAGCAGAGGATGAGAAAATACAGGTGGATCAGTGTTGTACTCTGCTGAAATTGCTGAAGCATGAATTTTTATGGAAGAGTAAGAAAGGCCATTATGAAGCATTTCTGCCAAGTATTCCAGGATATGTGGAATGCTCATCGCTGTCTGATCTTGGCCCTTTGCAGTGTTCCAAGTGAGAAATATTTTCCATTTTGCTGAATATGCCTTTCTTGTGGAAGGCCTCCGAGCTTCCATGATGATATCCTTTACTCTCTTGGATAGTTTATCCTGGCGAGGAGTCAAGGTATTTTCCAGGCTGTCAGCTGCAAGGTTTTTAGGCTGGAGTGCAGAGTTTTGTAATTGCGCTGTGTCAGAAGAAGTGGCCATTGGGGTAGAGGCCACAGTTTTGTGCGTGACATGCACCTTAACAGTGGGTACCACTGTTGTCTTGGCCAGTCCGGAGCTATCAGAATCACCTTTGGCTGTTCTGTCCTGATCTTCAGTAAGACCTTGGTCATTAATGGAAGAGGTGGGAATGCATATACTGTTAGAGTATTCCAGCTGAAAGAGAGGGCGTCCACTTTCCATGCTTGAGGATGGTATGTCCTTGTGCAGAATTTAAGTTGATGGTTGTGGTGGGAGGCAAAAAGATCTATGTCCGGCCTTCCCCATGTTTGTGTTATCTGAAGGAAGATGTCTGGGTGCAGCATCCATTCGTGTGGATCCATGATATTTCTGCTTAGGCTGTCCGCCAGTACATTGTCTTTTCCTGGTACAAACTGGGATTGCAGCTCTATGTTGAGTTTCAAGGAAACTTCCCAAAGATTCATTGCCAGCCTGCAAAGAAGGTAAGAATGGGTACCTCCCTGCTTGTTTATGTACCACATAACTGTGGTATTGTCTGTCTTTATTAGGTGGCCTTGATGCAGGAAGTGTTTGAAGGCCTCGATTGAATGCATCACTGCCAGCATTTCCTTTTGGTTTATGTGCAGGCGCAATTCTTTTTGTACCCATTGTCCTTGAATGCATCTGCCCTCCATGTGCGCTCCCCATCCATGGTCTGAAGTGTCCGTTGAAATGGTCTGGCTAATATTTGGTTTGCTGAAAGGCAGACCCATGTTTGACTGGCTTGTTTGAGCCCACCACAGAAATTCCTTTTGAAGGCATGGAATGAGGGGGATCAATGCTTCTAGGCTGTGACTGTGTTGAGACCATAGACTCCTTAGGTACCATTGTAGTTTCCTCATATGCAGCCTTGCTTGTAGAATCAGAAAAATGCAAGCTGCCATGAAACCCAGGGCCTGCAGGATTTTCCTTGCAGTCAGCTGGGTTTGTTTTGTCAAATTTCTGAAATAATCCGGTAGTTGCTCTTGTTTTTCTTCTGTGAGAAAAGCCATTTGGGTGGTTGTATCTAGTTTTGCACCCAGGAAAATTATTCTTTGGGACGGAACAAGTCTTGATTTCTGAATGCTGACTGTGTATCCCAAGGCCTGAAGTAGCCGGATGGCATAATTCTAGTGTTTTACCAATGTTTGTTGGCTGTCCCCTTGTATAAGGCAGTCGTCCAGGTATGGGTATATTTGAATCCCCTGAAGTCTGCAGTGTGCAATTACTGATGCCAGGCATTTTGTGAATACTCTGGGCGCAGTAGATAAGCCAAAAGGCAATGCTGAGAATTGATAATGCTCTGAACCTGCAAGAAATCTGAGGTGTCTTCTACAATTTTGTCTGATAGGGACATGCAGGTATGCCTCCTTGAGGTCTAGAGTTACCAGCCAGGACCCCTTGCCCAGCATGGGAAGGAGTTGCTGTAGGGTCAGCATTTTGAATTTTGGCACAATGAGATAAGTATTCAGTGCGGACAAGTCCAGAATAGGCCTCCATTGCTTTTCTTTTCTTGGGACAAGGAATAGTCTGGAATAAAATCCTTGGCCTTGTTCTGTGAGAGGAACCTTTTCTATAGCTTTCATTTGCAGTAGGTTGGAAATTTGCTTGAAAGCCTCTGCCCTTTGATTTGGTGGCAGGTTTGGCATGCCTTGTCTTTTTGGTAATGAATGAAAATGGAATCTGTATCCTTTGTCTATTATTTGCAGTGTCCATTTGTCCCTTGTAATACTGTGCCAATTTTCTGAGAATAAAGATAGCTTTCCGCCCAAAGGTGCTTCCATTTGAGCCCTGGTTGGCGGGGTCAAAGTCAAGTCATTGAGCTTGTCCTTGTGCAGCAGTTGTAGGTCCTGCACTACCTCTCTGGTTAGGAGGCTGCCATTGACGTCCTCTGTAGGAGCCTCTAGCTTGCCCTCTAGCTCTGGCACGCCTGTTCTTGCCTCTTTGAAATCTGTCTGTGTCTGGAAAGGACCAATTCTTAGAAGGCCAATTTCTGCTGAATCTTGGTGGTTGGACCTGGAGGAAATCTTTGACCGTCTGTACTGATTTAGCCTTTTCCTCAAATTTCTTTAAGACCTCTTGAGCCGTGGAACCAAATAACTTTTGTTTTTCCAGTGATGCATCCAGAAGCTTTGCTTTAACATGATCTGGCAGTGTTTGTTCCTTCAGCCAAGCATGTCTACATATGACTGCACCTGTCATTGCTGACCTACATGAAGCTTCCAAATGCATAACCACACTGTAAGAAATGGTTGCTAACCTGCTGGGAGTTATGCACCAGATGCTGAAGCGCCTTGCGTTCTAGGGGTTCAGGTGAGGTTAGTTTTTTATGCACTTCATCTAACAGATATTCATGATACTGTATCATATGGAATTGACAATTCAATGCTCTCATAGAAAGAGAGAAAGAAGTGTACACTTTTTTACCCCATCTCTCTAAAGCCCTGGATTCCCTTTCAGAAGTAAGTGGGTTCTTAGTAGTGGTGGGTTGCAACCCCTTTAGGCGCCTGGGAAATAGTCTCTGGGTCAGCCGAGTGGCCCTTGTAAAGGAAAAGATGCGTGTCCGGGACCCTGTAGTACCTGTCGGCTTTGACAGGGGCCGGAGGAAGGGAGTCTGGGTAAATACTAGACTGAGTACACATCTTCTATCACATTTAAAACCAGAGGAATAGCCAAAGGTCTATGCTGAGGTAAATGCAAAAAAGTCCTTAACCTCTTCCTGGAATCAGAGAATTCCTGGCCTTGCCATTTGAAATGATCTCTCATGGAGTGAAGGGTCTCCCCAAAGGACAACTCTTCAGGGGGGGAGGCCAAGGGAATAGATTCCTCTGCATCAGAATCCTCGTAGGCCGGAAAGGCCTCCTGGTAATCTGAAAGGGCAGAGTCATCTGAGGCCTCATCAGAGGACTGGGGATCTGTCTGCTCAACCCTGGGCCTTTTGCCTGGGGGTGGTTGAGAGCCCCTGTCTGGGTGTGGCTGAGACCCCCTGATTAAGGAGATAAGGTCCTCAGCTAAGCTCAAAATTTGTGAACCTGTAGAGGATCCCTGAGGAATAGCCTTGGGAGGGAGAGACTTTGGCTGTTTTGCAGCTTTAGCACGAGTAAAAGCCTTAATGGACATGGATACAGGAGGCCTGGCTGCCCCACGTGCTGGAGTAGTTTTATCCACAGAAACTGTGTCGGATATCTCCGGAGCACTGGATTCAGACGGTAATTCTAAGACAGACCCAGTGGAGGCCTCCGGTACCAAAGATACCGGTTGTGTGGTGTCGGTCGGAACCGGTAGAGATTCTGTTTCAGCAGAGACCGAGACACTAGCGGTAGGCTTGGGCATGGAGTCAGCCGAAACCGCGGACCGCGTGTGTCGGTCCTTACGTTTTCTGGGTAAATGAGTTGTCGGAAGCTCAGATGGCATTTTATAACAGTAAATTTGCCCAAAATATCCCTCTGCGTACTCTGCCCGACGCCTAAGAGTGCGTTTATTGAAAGAAGCACAGGCTGTACAGGCCGAGACGTCGTGGTCTGGGCCTAGGCAAGGTAAGCAGTAAGAGTGGAAATCCTTATGAGGTATTTGTTTCCCACAATTTAAACAATTAACTTTAACCGTTTGATCTGACATCGGTTGAGGCAAGAAAGAGTCCCCAACGGGGTACTTAGCTTTTTTTGAAGACTTCGGTAGCTGAAAACACAGGAGCTGGCTGACCGGCACTTGCGAACTGCTTCTGGCACCGTGCGGCAAGAAAGACTAAGGAAGATGGCGTCGGCTGACGCTTTTATACCCCAGGCGCTCTGACGTCGGGGAAAGGGGCGACAGCCGACGCCGGACCCAGACTTTGGAATCCGGCCGACCGAAGGGCTGCCTGAGGCCGGACAACCCATATGCAAGGACTGCCGATGCATCCTTGAAGGACATAACCCAGACTTTGGAATCCGGCCGACGGAAGGGCTGCCTGAGGCAGGACAACCCATGTGTCAGGACCGCAGTTGCATTCTTGAAGGACATCCCCGGATTTAAGTAATTAGATCCTCGGCCATTTTAAGCATCCGTTTCTTTGGCATGGATGACTGTTCTGGAGAATGCTGCATTTGTTTCCTTGTCTTTAATGGTGTTTTTGACTTTGCCTTTGCTGCTGTAGTGGGCTTAATTGTAAGCTGTGAAGGTCTGAAAACACCCTTAGAAGCCGATGCCGCTCTGGACTCGAGGGAATAGCTTCCGTAGGCCCAATACCTTGAGTTTCCACAGGCCTCAGTTTCTCCACATGGCTGTCTGTTACGGCCTGTGGCTCTGAGGTAGCAGGCGTCAGAGACTGCGAAAGCGCCTCACTGAGAACCAGCGACTGGCCTAGAGAAGAGGCGTAGTCGGTTTTGGACCTCAGATGCCTGTCCTTTTCTTTGTCTTTGCATTTTTTATAAATCCTGGTCGGTTGTTCCGACGGCATTATGTAATTAAACCATCGGCCAAAATAATGTAAAGCAAAATCAGACAGACATTTAATAGTGCATTTATTGAATCTAGCACAAAACCGACAACTTGTAACGTCGTGGTCAGGGCCTAGGCAAGGAATACAGTAAGAGTGAAAGTCCTTATGAGGTATTTGCTTCCCACAAGAAATACAATTAATTTTTACTATCAGTCTGGAGCAAGAAAAAGTTTCCCCAACGGGGTACTTAGCTTTATTGAAGACTTTGGAGTCGGCCGACCGGCACTTGCAAACTGCTTTTGCTTCGGGCACCGTGTGGCAAGAAAGATTTAAGAAAATGGCGTCGGTTGCATCTTTTATACCCCTGGCGCACTGACTTCAGGGTAGAGGCGACAGCAACAGACGCCGGACCAAGACTTAGGAACTCAGGCCAACTGCGGGTCGCCTGCCAGCAGGATAACCCAAGTGTAATGACTGCAACAGTGAAACATGATGAACATCTGGTAATGCAAGTAGCTTGCTTTGAAGCAGAGGTACCACCTGCAATATTCCCTGATTTGGATATACAGGTAAGCCTCAAGTCTAGAGTTACCAAACCAGACGTCTTTGCCTAGCATAGGTACTAACTGTTGAAGTGTCAGCATCTTGAATTTTGGAATGTCTAGAAATGTATTTAGAGTGGATAAGTCCAGATTTGGACACCATGATGTCTTTTCTGGATAACCAGAAAAAGTCTGGAATAGAAACCTTGTCCCTTTTCTCCTTCCGGTACTGGCTGAATAGCTCCCATATTCATGAGGAACAGAACTTGTTTCTGGGCCTCTGCCCACTGATTTGGGGGCAGATCTGGCCATCCGTTTGGAATTGGCAACGTGTGAAGTAAAATCTGTATCCTTGGGATACTATATCTAAAATCCATTTGTCCTGGGTAATAAGTTGCAGTTTCGTGCATGAAGTGCCAGTTTTCCACCCAAAGGGGCGGCTAAAAGGTAAATGCTTGGTGATTGCAGAGGAAAGTCATTGAGACTGTTTACCACAGGGAGGTGCCTTGCTGTTTCCAGAGGTGGAGGCACCCCATTGTTCTAAAAATTCCTTGCGACTGAAACCTAGAGCCTTTGGAATGTCTGGATTTGACTTGAACGTCTCTCGAAAGAACTGGAACGGACCAGTTCTTAGTAGGCCAGTGCCTACTAAATCTTGGAGACTGCACTTGTAAGAAATCTTTCACGGTTTGCATAGATGTAGCTTTATCTTCCATCTTTTTTTTTTTATTAACACTTCAGCCTTATTACCAAAGAGACTGTCCTATTGTAAAGGAGCATCCAACAATTTTGCTTTAACGTGGTCAAGCAGAGTTTGCTCTGAGAGCCAAGCATGCCTTCTTAGCACAGATCCAGCTACAGCAGCCCTGCAAAAAGCCTCCAAGGAATCAAAACCACATTGCAAAGTATGTTTACCAATTTGTTCAGCTGAATGTAATAAATCCTGCAACTCTTATTTTCCACACAGAGATAAACATAATTTTCTGTTTAAGTAAACCCATGACATGCTGTTGATATTTAAGCATATGAAATTGACAGTTTAAAGCCCTGATTGCCAAGGTTGCAAATGTGCAAACCTTCTAACCCAATCTATCCAGTGCCCTGGAATCTGTCAGAAGGGGTAGGATTTTTAGCAGTAGAGGCCTTAACGCCCTGAGAAATGGTTTCAGAGTCAGCAGATGGGTTTTGGAAAAGGAATTTGTGGGAGTCAGGAACCCTGTAGTGTCTGTCTGGCTTACAAGGAGTCAGAGGCAATCAGGTGTCACACTGGATTCTGAAAAAACAAACAATGTCCGGAACAGGAGGTATAGCCAAAGGCCTACACTGAGGAAGCAGAAGAAAATCCTTGTCTCTCTCTAGATTCTGAGAAATCCTGACTTTCCCAGTGGAAGTGTTCCCTTAAGGTATGTAAGGTTTCTCCAAAAGAGAAATCCTCAGGGGGAGAAGCAGAAAGGATGGAATCTTCTGCATCAGAGTCCTCATAAGTAGGTATGGATAAATCCTATTCAGAAAAAGAATCAGAAGAAATAGAAACCTGTTCTGAAGATTCAGTCAGTGCCTTGCCTAGGCCTCTTCGCAGGAGGGGGATGGGTACCCCTGATCAAGGTAATTAAATCTTTAGCCATTTTGATCATTTGTTTTTTAGGCTTTGGGGCCTGTACATGTCCAAGCGCCTGTTTTTTTAGACATAGTAGATTTTGGCCTTAGTTTTGAAGATGTTTAATATACAAATTTAGGTCTGAAAACACCCTCAGAAGCTGGTGCCTGCTCAGCGGCTCCAGACCCATCTAAAGTAGACAGTCGCGGGTTCAATACTTAAAGCATCTCGTGGTATACCGAACTTCGAATGGGTCTCAGTAGAGGCCTGCAAATCAAAAGTAGCTGGTATCAAAGGCTGCGAAAGTGCCTCACTGAGCACCGGCGACTGGCTTAGAAGAGTTGCCAGTTCTGGACCTAGACGGTTCGGTCTTTTTCTCTGCATTTTTTTTAGGTATTCCGGAAGTTGGAATGCTAAACGATGACATTTCTGGACAATTAAATCTTGAGCCAAAACATTTAGAAGCAAAAATATACCGACATTTAATCGTGTGTTGATTAAATTTAGCACAAAACTGACAGGAAGGCACATTGTGGTCAGAGCCTAGGCAAGGAATACAGTACAAATGAAAATCCTTATGAGGTATTTGCTTCCCACAAGTAATGCAATTATTAACTTTTACTGACATCAGTAAGGAGCAAGAAAAAGTTTCCCCAACGAGGTACTTAGCTTTTAGTTGAAGACTTCTGTTCTGAAACTCGAAAACGAAAATTTCAGGAGTCTGCCGACCAGCACTTGCAAACTGCTTCTGCTTTGGGCACCACATGGCAAGAAAGACTGATGTAATGGTGTCGGCTGCATGTTTTATACCTCTTGATGACCTGACGTCATGGAAGAAGGGACAGCAACAGACGTAGGACCCAAGACTACCCAAGTGTAATGACTGCAACAGTGAAACACGAAGAACATCTGATGCTATTGCTCCCAGATGGAAGAGACAAAATTTGCTTTTCTACTTCTGCCCTTTGGTTTGGAGGAGCGTCCGGGAATCCTTTGGGCACTGGAAAGGTGTGGAAAGAAAACTTATGCCCTAGGGATACAGTTCTGAGTACCCAGTTGTCTGACGGTGGCCCAAACATTTGTAAAAAGGGCCAACCTTCCCCCCTAAAGGGTTCTCCGGGCAGGCAAGAGGCAGAAGTTGGACAGTCATTGAGAAAGTTTAGATTGAGATGCAGGATTAAAACTTCCCGCGCCTTGGAAGAGGAAGCCCGCCAACGCTTAGACCTTTGAGGGGTAGCCACCTGTCCCCTACAAGATTTTTAACCTTTAGTCCTAGAACAGTTCTGTTTGCTGGTACCAGGGAAAGTACAGTTTTGTACCTACCATAAATGCAGATGTCCGATAGACATGCAACTGCAGTCATAACATTTGGGTTGTCCTGCCTCAGGCAGCCCTCGGTCAGCTGGATTCCAAAGTCTTGGTCCGACGTCGGCTGATGTCGCATTTCTCTCAGACGTCAGAGCGGCTGGAGTATATAAGCATCAGCCGACGCCATCTTCTTCAGTGTTTCTTGCCCCAGATGCCAGGTGCCCTCCAAGGAAGGCTGTAATCAAATTGAAAGACAACAGGATTCCAGAACAATAAAAGATCAATAAAAAACAAATACACCATAACAGATATCCCTAGCTTAGAGAAACAGGGATAGGAGAGGGTCCTAGGCATAGAGGGGTATGGAGGGAGGGAAAATCCGACTGCAGTTGCATGTCTATCGGACATCTACATTTATGGTAGGTACAAAACTGTACTATGTCCTTCAAGAATGCAACTGCAGTCATAACATGTGGGTAGAATACCATAGCTTAGCTGGGGGAGGAGGTATGCTCTAGGAAAAAGATGGTGTGGCAATCAAACCCTGCAGGACTGCCGAAGCAAAGCCTGCTCTGGATCTGGAGTATAGAGGGAGATTGTAGTGTTTGGAGAATGTATGCACGGAGCTCCATGTAGCAGCTTCTAGAATGTCCTTAGTAGGCACCCCTCTTAAGAATGCTGTAGAGGTGGCTGTAGCTCTTGTGGAATGTGGTCTGACATTGTCTGGAACAGTCTTTCCATGAAAGGAATAATAAAATCTGATGCAATGTCCAATCCATTTTGAAATTGTCTGTTTTGAAATTGCTTTTCCTTGGACTGCAGGGGCGTAAGCTACAAAAAGTTGTCCAGACTTCCTACTGGCCTTGGTTCTGTCCAGGTAGTATCGAAGTTGTCTGTGAATGTCCAAGGTATGTAACAGTCTTTCCCCCTTATTCTCAGGATTGGGAAAGAAAGCAGGCAAATGAATAGCTTGATTCAAAGAAACCCTAGATACCACCTTTGGCATAAAAGTAGGGTTGGTCCTTAATGAAACCCTGTCTGTGAAAAATTATGAACGGTGGTATTGCCATTAGGGCCTGTAGCTCCGAAACCCTTCTTGCTGAGGTAATTCTCAACAGGAAAGCTGTCTTTCATGAGAGAAATTGCAAGTCAACTGAAGCTGCTGGCTCAAAAGGAGGTACAGTCAGTTTTTCTAGGACAAAATTGAGGTCCCAGGCTGGCAGTGGGGCCATTCTTGGTGGCTTGATGTTCTTGATTCCCCTGAGGAATTGCCTTAGCAAAGGGTGTGAAAAGACTGGAGGATCAGTGTTATATCTAGCTGAAATAGCCGATGCATGTATCTTTATGGAAGAATATGAGAGGCCGTTCTTTGGAATATCCGCCAAATATTCAAAGATGAGTGGGATGTTCAACAATGAGGCATCATTGCCCCTTGCTTGTATTCCAATTGCTGAATCTCTTCCATTTTGCTAAGTAAACCTTTCTGGTGGATGGTCTTCGAGCCTCTGTTAGTATTCGCTGTACTTCCTTGGAGAGAGATAGGTTGAGGTTATTTATGGGATCTCCCATGCTGTTAGCTGCAGTGTCTGAAGGTTTAGATGCACTGTGTTGAGATTGTGTTGAGTCAAAAGTAGAGGCCATTGGGGAAGGGCCCACCTCCTGGTGTGACATATGCTCCGTAGTAGTGGGTACCAGTGTTGTCTTGGCCAGTCCGGAGCTATTATGATTCCCTTGGGTCTCTGCTTTGATCTTTAGTAGTACTGAGGTCATCAGTGGCAGAGGTGGGAATGCATAGATTGTTAGGAAATTCCAGTTGAATGAGAGAGCATCTATTTTCCAAGCTTTTGGATGGTATGTCCTTGTGCAGAATTTTTGTAGATGATGGTTGAGGTGAGAGGCAAATAGGTCTACTTCTGGCCTGCCCCATGTCGAAGTGAGTTGTGTGAAGATTTTCGGGTGTAACCTCCACTCGTGTGGATCTGTGAAATTCCTGCTTAGGCTGTCCGCCAGTACATTGTCTTTGCCTGGAACAATCTGGGATTGTAAGTGGATGTTTAGGCTCAGTGATTTCTCCCAAAGATGCATTGTTAGTCTGCAAAGGGGGTAAGAGTGGGTGCCTCCTTGCTTGTATATATACCACATCACAGTGGTGTCTGTCCGTATCAGTAAATGGCCTTGTTGAAGTTGTTGAAAGGCCTCGATGGCATGCATTACTGCCAGCATTTCCTTTTGATTTATATGCAGGTGTTTCCTTTTGAGACCATTGTCCTTGTATACACCTGCCTTCCATGTGCGCCCCCCCATCCAAGGTCTGAGGCGTCTGTGGTCATGGTCTGTGTTATCTGTGGTTTTTTGAATGACATACCTGTGTTGGCCTGGCTCACCGAGGCCCACCATAGGAATTCCTTTTGTAGACATGGAATGAGCGGTATGGCTGCCTCCAAGTTGTTGCTGTGCTGAGACCAAATGCTTTTTAGGTACCATTGAAGCTTTCTCATGTGTAGTCTTGCTAATGGAACCAGGAGAATGCAGGATGCCATGTAACCCAGAGCCTGTAGGAATCTCCTTGCAGTTATCTGGGTGAGTTTTGCTAAACCTTTGAAGTAATGAGTTAACTTCTCTTGCTTGTCTTCTGTCAGGTAAAGCCATTTGAGAGGCTGTGTCTAATTTGGCTCCTAAGAAGATTATTTGCTGGGATGGCTGCAGTCTTGACTTTTGAAAGTTGACTGTGTATCCCAGAGCTTGAAGTAATCGTATGACATAGTCCAAGTTTTTTGTCAACATCAATTTGTCGTCCGCTTGTATGAGGCAGTCGTCCAGGTACGGGTAAATTTGTATCCCTTGAAGCCTGCAATGAGCAATTACTGAAGCAGGGCATTTTGTGAATACTCTGGGCACAGTAGATAAGCCAAATGGCAATGCTGAGAATTGATAACGCTCTGGCCCTGCAAGAAATCTGAGGTATCTTCTGCAGCTGTGTCTGATAGGGACATGCAGGTATGCCTCCTTGAGGTCCAGAGTAATCAGCCAGGACCCCTTGCCCAGCATGGGAAGGAGTTGCTGTAGAGTCAGCATTTTGAACTTTGGGACTATGAGAAAAGTGTTTAATGCGGACAAATCCATTATTGGTCTCCATTGAGTTTCTTTTCTTGGAACAAGGAACAGTCTTGAGTATAACCCCTGGCCTTGTTCTTGTTGTGGAACTCTTTCTATTGCTTTCATTCGAGTCAGCAGAGAGATTTGCTTGATGGCCTCTGCCCTCTGGGTTTGTGGTAGGTTTGGCATGCCTTGTTTTCTTGGTAAGGTATGAAAATGGAACCTGTAGCCTCTGTCTATAATGTCCAAAATTCATTTGTCCTTTGTCAGTCTGTGCCAATTTTCTGCAAACAGAGATAATTTCCCACCCAAGGGAGCTTCTATTTGTTCCCTGGTAGGCGGAAGTAGAGGAAAGTCAATGAGATTGTGGCTGTGGGGCAGGAGAAACCCTGCGTCACTTCTTTGGTTTCCTGACTGCCATTGTCGTCCCCTGTAAGGACCTCTGTATTGGCCTCTTCCTCGGCCACGTCTGTTTTACCTTGAAACTTTTCTGGATTAGGAAAGGACCAGTTTTTTGAAGGCCAATTCCTACTGAATCTGGGGGGTTGCACCTGGAGGAAATCATCCACCGTCTGAACTGATTTTGCTTTTTCCTCGATAGTCTTTAACGCATCCTTAGCATTAGCACCAAAAAGCTTGTTCTTTTCCAAAGGTGCATCCAGAAGTTTTGCCTTTACATGATCTGGTAGAGGTTGATCTTTTAACCATGAATGTCTACGAATGACTGCCCCTGTCATAGCTGCCCTACATGAAGCTTCCAGTGCCTCATATCCACGCTGCAGGAAGTGATTGCTTACTTGCTGAGTATTATGCACTGCTTCCTGCAAAGCCTTCCTGTCTAAAGGATCAGGAGTGGCCAATGTTTTTTGTAAATCTTCTAACAGGAAATCCTGATATTGTAACATATGAAAAAGGCAATTCAAGGCTCTCATGGATAAGGTAGTGTATGTGTAAACCTTTGTGCCCCATCTCTCTAATGACCTAGCTTCCCTGTTGGAGGGCAATGGATTTTTAGAGGTAGAAGCTGAAACTCCTTTAGGCCCCTGAGAAATAGTTTCCAAATCAGCAGTATGGGCCCTGAATAAATGGGAATGAGTTTCTGGGACCCTGTAATATCTGTCTGGCTTGGCTGGAGCAGGAGGAAGAGAGTCAGGGGTAACACGAGTCAGCATATAAATCATCCAAAACATCAAGAACAGGCGGAATAGCTAAGGGCCTGTGCTGGGGCTTCTTACGGAAAGTCCGAAGGCGTTTTCTGGAATCAGAATATTCCTGGCCTTGCCACTTGAAATGTTCCCTCATGGTATGCAGAACTTCCCCAAAGGAAATATCCTCAGGCGGGGAGGCCGAGGGGATGGAATCCTCTGCATCAGAGTCCTCATAGGTCTGGAAGAGCTCTTCCTGGCTATCAGAGTGGACAGAGCCCTCAGAGTCTTCATCTGACGGAATAGGGTCAGAGGGTTCTACCCGGGGTCTTTTATCAGAAGGAGGTTGGGATCCTCTCTCAGGATGGGCCTGTGAACCTCTAATCATAGAAATTAAATCAGCAGCCATAGACATAATTTGTGTCTCTGGAGTAGGCTGAGGAAAGGTTTTAGTAGTAAGATGCTTTGATTTGCTGGCTGCCTTAGCCCTGGTGTAGGCCTTAATAGACATGGCCATAGGAGGCCTGGCAGCTCCACGTGCAGGAGTGACCTTGTCTACAGCAATGGTCTCTGGCATTTCCTCGGTTTCGGTATCCGGAGGAAAATCAATAACTGGCGGAGTGATATCTGGAATCGGAGTAGTCGGTAATGCGGTGACTTCGGTTCGGAGCGGGGGAGAGACCGTCTCAGAGGGAACCGGAGCACCTGCGGTAGATTTTTGCGTTGAGTCGGTGGTAGACGCGGGCCAAGGATGTCGGTCCCGACCTTTTCGTTTCTTGGGAGTTTGCGATGTCGGAAGATCCGACGGCATTGTGTAAGCGAATTTATCGCCGAAAAAAACTTCTGCGAACTCCGCCCGGCGCCTGAGTGCACTTGTTGAAGCGAGCACAGGCTACACAGGCAGAGACGTCGTGGTCTGGGCCCAGGCAAGGAAGACAGTAAGAGTGGAAATCCTTATGAGATATTTGTTTACCACAAGACAGACAATTGTTAACTTTTTCAGTAATTTCTGACATCGGCTGAGGCAAGAAAAGGTCCCCAACGGGGTACTTAGCTTTTTTGATGACTTTGGAATCGAAGAATACAGGAGCTGACCGACTGGCACTTGCGAAATGCTTCTGCTTCAGGCACCGTGCGGCAAGAAAGACTGGAGAAGATGGCGTCGGCTGATGCTTATATACTCCAGCCGCTCTGACGGAGAGAAATGCGACATCAGCCGACGCCGGACCAAGACTTTGGAATCCGGCCGACCGAGGGCTGCTTGAGGCAGGACAACCCACATGTTATGACTGCAGTTGCATTCTTGAAGGACATCATTGAACTCTTAGAAGGGTAATTCCTGCTAAAACGAGGAGGCTGAACTTGCAGAAAGTCTGTCTGCAGAGACTTGGCCTCGTCCTCCATCTTCTTAAGCACTTCCTCTGTTTTGCTGCCAAAAAGACTGTCCTTATGCAAAGCTACATCTAAAAGCTTAGCCTTAACAGGCTCTGGTAGGTGCTGCTCCCAGAGCCAAGCACACCTTCTAACAGAGCCAGTAGCTGCAGCCCTACAGGAGGCTTCTAGGATGTCAAAACCACAATGTAATGAATGTTTATTGACTAGACATGCAGAACTCAGCAAATCCTGCATATCCTTACTATCCGCCAACTGAGGCGCACCTGCTATACTAGATTTAATAGCTTCCAAGGTGTGCAGCTGGTACTTCAGCATATGAAAAAGAAATTAGTACACCTAATAAGCAAGACTGGCATAGGTATAAACCTTTTTAACCCACTTTCCCTGTCAGAAACAACAAGATTTTTAGTAATAGTGGCCTTAACTCCTTTAGGGCCTTGAGAAATAACCTGTGGATCAGCCAACGGATTCCTGAAAAGAAACAAATGAGAATCAGAACTCCATAGTACCTGTCAAGTTTCCTGGGAGCAGGAGGAACCAAATTTGGAGTCAAGGAATTTTCCAGAAAAATAATCAACCACTTCCAACACAGGTGGAATTGCCAAGGTCTTACTCAGAGGCAAATCCAAAAATTCCCTAATACTTTTCTTAGAAAGGGGGTAATCCTGACTTTCCCATTTAAAATGTTCCCTGAGAGTATTTAAAGTATCACTAAAAAAGGAATCTTCTGGATGAAAAGCAGAAGTGATGGACTCCTCTGCGACTGAATCCTCAAAAGGAGAGAAAGCTTGAGTAGCTTCATCAATAGAAGTACTAGAAGTATCCAAACCTGAAAAGGACAAAGCCTCAGGACAGACATCCCTATCTTTTTGAAGGAGGCTGTGAACCTCTAAGAGCCAAAAGGTAATCAGCCATTTTAAACTACTTGAGAATGAAGGGAAGGAGAGGAAACTGGAGCCTGCTTCTTCATAGGCTTACGACTGGAAGAGTTTTACCTGCAAGTCTAAAGGACTCAGGAGGCCTGGCAACCGCTGAAGTTACAGCTGAAGTAGTCTATATGAGCTTGCAGTCTGAACGAAGAACAGAGGTCTCTGACACTGGAGTCAGTTTCGCAGCTCCAGATCCAGCAGAAAAGGCAACAGGTGGAAGGTCAGAAGGCAAACTGGACGCCGGAGGCCTGGGGACCTTTGAAATGGTCTCAACAGAGGACTGCGGTTGAAAATTTGCAGGCTGCAGGGGCTGCAAAGGTGCCTCACTGGTTACCACATGACTAACAACCAACCTAACATCATCCGAGGACTTGTCCTTCGGAAGCCTGTCGCTGTCCTTATCTTTACGCTTCTTGGGGATATCCGAAGGCTGAAGACCAGCGGACGCCATATCAAACTTAGGCCAAACTCCAAAATGCTTAGCCAGCCGACGAATAGTACACTGATTAAAGGAAGCACAAAGATCACAATTAGGAACATCGTGGCCAAGGCCTAAACTAATACAATAGGAATGAAAATCTCTATTGGGAATCTGCTTTCCACAGGTAAGACAATTAACCTTTTCTGAAATTCGTTAAGGCAAAAGAGGATCCCCAATGGGGTACTTAGCTGTAGTTGACAAACTTTGTAGTCGGAAACAAAAAAAGTAAAACTGCCAACCGGCACTCGTGCAAGAAATGATTTTGCTTTGGGCTCCGCAGCAAGGAAGACAGAGGAAGTGACGTCAGCTGCATCATTTTGTATCAGATGCCCTGCCGTCCTTTACAACTGACAGCAGACGCCATTTTTACTTACCTTTGGTATTCTGGCCGATACGAGGGCGACCGGGAGCCGGACAGCCCATTGATTAGGACTGCAACAGTGAAACATGATGAACATCCTTGATTTTGAAGTCATGGAAGTGAGAAATTTTTCTTCCACACGTCTCGGAAGTTAGAAATCATACAGCCTCAGTTAGTACAGGTGTGTACAAATGTAGATGTTAAGAGTGTATTCACTGTTGCAGTCATCACTTCTGGGTTATCCTTGCTGGGAAGTTAAATCAACCCCGCCCTCCCCGGGGGTTAAATACAGTGGCCTACCAAATGTAGAGTTAAGAAAAATTTCCTGTGGGCCCCGTCAGTACTTC
>NC_056741.1:1251642894-1251760383 GCF_019279795.1 Protopterus annectens | reverse complement strand
TAAGCAGAAGTGGCTTGCTCTAGTGGAATGACCCCAAACAAATTGATCTGGCAAAAAGGGTTATCCACCTTGCTAAGGACACTTTCGAAACTGCTTTGCCCATAAATGGTTTAGAAAAAGATGCAAACAACTGATCCGACTGCCGGAAGGGTTTGGTCCTATAGAGATAAAAACGAAGCTGTCTATGGACATCCAATAAATGAAGCTTACGTTCACCTCTATTTTGGAAATTTGGGAAGACGACTGTCAAATTTATAGACAGATTAATATTGGCTGCTGAGGACACCTTTGGAAGAAAGGAAGGGTTCATATGCAGCAAAACCCCATCCTTGTGGAAAACCAAATAGGAGGCAAGGAGAATAAAGCCTGCAACTCTGAAACTCTCTTGGCTGAAGTGATGGCGACCAAGGCGGCTGTCTTCCACGACAAAAACTTCATCGGAACTGAACCGGCTGGCTCAAAAGGGGGAGAGGTCAAAGCCTGAAGGACTAAAGTCAGATCCCAGGGGGGCACTTTAACTGGTCGCAGTAAAAAAGTGCCTTTCAGGAAAGCTTTACACAATTTGGCAGAAGCCAGAGCAACCTTATTTTCACCCACATGAAAATTAGAGATGGCAGCCAGATGAACCTTGATGGTGGAAGCACTAACACCCGATCGAAAAAGATCGGCCAGAAAATCCAGTATGACCGGAACTGGAGCTGTAAACAGATTCAGATTGCGCTGAGAGGCCCAAATGCAAAAACGTCTCCACTTGCTATTGTAGAGTTTCCTAGTGGAGGCTTTAAGAGAAGCTACCAGAATATTCTTAACAGGGGACTAAAGTTCGGGAGTCCTCATGATCATGGGAACTGGAGCAGCCAGTCAGTCAGCTTGAGACTGACCAGGTTGGGCAGGGGCAAGCCCGACGGGTGAGAAATCAGATCTGGGCATGGATCTAGAGTTCATGGAGGAACCAACAGGTGAGACAAAAGGAAGGGAAACCACACTTGACGTGGCCAAAAGGGAGCTATGAGAATGACTTAGCACTGCAGCCGGCAAGATCTCTGAAGGAACTTCGGAATAAGACGTAACGGGCGATAAGCATAGAGTAGCCCGGGAGGCCAAGCATGGACTACAGCGTCCCTGGGAACATCCCCCGGAGGGTGGATCAGAGCAAAGAAGTTGCTGCACTTCGCATTGGAATGAGATGTTAAGAGATCGCAGCAAGCTTGACCCCAAACACAGAAGATCTTCTCCGCCACTGATTGCTTCAGGGACCACTCGTAAGGCAGAAGCATTGCCCTGCTGAGACTGTCCACTAGAATACTGGAGCGTCCATTAATATATGCATCCGTTGTCAGTGTCTGTCTGGCTGTGGGTAAACTGAATGGCAGACCCTTGTGGTGACAGGCTTCTGCCCACCATCGAAACTCCTGTTGTAGGCAGGGTATGAGTGCAATTACCATCTCCAGGCTGTGGCAATGCTGAGTCCAAATACTTCAGATACCACTGTAGTTTCCTCATATGCAGTTTGGCATCTGGAATTAGCAGAATGCAGGATGCCATGAAACCCAAGGCCTGCAGGATTTTCCTTGCAGATAAGTGTGTTTTTGTTGCCAATTTCTTGAATTAAGTAGTCCGTTGTTTTTGCTTGTCTGGCGTGAGATAAGCCATCTGGGCAGTTGTATTTAAGCTTGCACGCAGGAATATCTCTTGTAAGGACACTAGTTTTGGATATCTTTTCGTTTACTGTGTACCCTATGCCAATTAGTAATCTTTTTACAAACGCCAGATGCTGAAGTGTGTCTTTGTTCTCTGCTTAAATTAGGCAGTCGTCCAAGTAGGGATATATTTGAATTCCTTTTTGTCTGCAAAACGCAATTACTGGTGCCAGACATTTTGTAAAGACCCTGGGCGCAGTGGATAAGCCAAAGGGCAGTGCAGAGAATTGGTAATGCATTGAGCCAGCTATGAATCTGAGGTGCCTTCTGCAAGACTGTCTGAGACATGCAGGTATACCTCTTTCAATTCCAAAGTTACGAGCCAAGCCCTCTTTCCCAGCATGGGCAGTAGCTGCTGAAGTCTCAACATTTTGAATCTTGGAACTTAATGAAACGTACTTAGTACAGACAGGTCCAGAATCTGTCTCCAGGTTCTGTCCTTCCTGGGTACTAGAAAAAGTCTGGAGTAAAATCCTTGCCCCTGCTCTTGTTGTGATACTTGCTGAATGGCCCTCATGTCCATGAGGGCTGTAATTTGTTTTTGTGCCTCTGCCCATTGATTGTGTGGCAGGTCTGGCATGCCCTTTGACCTTGGTAGGGTGTGAAAATGGAACCTGTAGCCTTGGGACACTTATGTTCAGAACCCATTTGTCTTGGGCAACCATATGCCAATTCGATGAAAAAAGTGCTAGTTTTCCCCCTAAGGGGGCTGTCAAAAGAAAACTGCTTGGAACTGGTAGAGAAAAGTCAATGGGACGTTTCCTGTAAGGCTATGATTTGTCTTTTCCGCTTTTGGAGGTAGGAGCACCCCAGTGTTTAGGCCTGTATGAGCCTTGGGTCTGAGATCTGCCTCTGGGATGCCTGTATCTGCCTCTTTGTGGTCTGTCGGAGACTGGAAAGGACCAATTTTTAGAAGGCCAGTTCCTGCTAAACCTGGGTGGCGGTACCTGTAAGAAATCCTTGACTGTCTGCATAGATTTTGCTTTATCCTCCATTTTTTTCAACACCTCTTCTGCTTTAGTAACAAAGTATCATGCTGTAATGGTGCATCTAATTTTGCTTTAACATGGATCAGGCAGATTTTATTCCTTTAACCAAGCATGTCTTCTAATAACAGAACCTCTAACAGCGGCCCTGCAAGAGACCTCCAGTGACTCAACCACATTACAAAGTATGCTTTCCCACTTGTTCAGTTGCAAGCAATAAATCCGGATATTCCTTGTTCTCTGAACATTCAATATGTCAACATTTTCTCTTTAAGAAGTGACATTAAATATTGCTGATATTTAAGCATATGAAATTGACAATTTAAAGTCCTTACAGCCAGGGTGGCAGAAGTGTAAACTTTTTTCCTCCATCTGTCTAAAGCCCTAGAATCCCTATCAGAGGGGACACGTTTTTTTTTTTGCAGTGGAAGCTTTAACCCCCTTGGAACCCTGAGATATAGTATCTGGGTCAGCACCGGGGTTTTTATACAGGAATTTATGAGAATCTGGAAGCCTCAAGTATCTGTCTGGCTTAGCAGGTGCAAGGGGTGAAGAGTGAGGGGACAGTCCAGACTCTGAAAATACATCTACAATGTCTAGAACAGGTGGAATAGCAAGGGGTCTGTGCTGAGGAAGCAGCAGGAAATCTGAGCCTTTTCTTAAACTCAGAATAATCTTGGCTCTCCCAGTGGAAATGCTCCCTCTTCAGCCATTTTGAGCATATAGGAGAATGCTGTACTTGTTTATTTGTCTTTAGAGCTGCTTTAGTCTTTGAAGCTGAAGATGGCTCAACATATAGTTGTGTAGGTCTGAAAACATCCTCAGAAGCCGATGCCTGCTCAGCGGATCCGGACCAATCTGAGGAATTGATTTCAGAGTGTCCAATACCTTGAGTTTCCAAAGGCCCACTCAGCTCCTCATGGGAGTCTGTAGCGGCCTGTGGCTCTGAGGTAGCGGGTGCCAGGGGCTGCGAAAGCATCTCACTAAGAACCTGCGACTGGCCTAGAAGAGGCTTTATCGTCTGTTTTGGACCTCTGATGCCTATCCTTGTCCTTGCATTTTTTGCAAACTCCAGTTGTCGGCTGTTCCGCCGGCATTATATAATTAAATTTTCAGCTAAAGTAATGAAATGCAAAATCGAACAGACGCTTGATAGTGCATTGGTTGAATCTAGCACAAAACCAACAGCTAGCAACGTTGTGATCAGGGCCTAGGCAAGGAATACATTAAGAGTGAGAATCCTTAGGAGGTATTTGCTTCCCACAAGAAATACAATTAACTTTTTCTGACATCGGTCTAGAGCAAGACAAAAAAAAGTTTCCCCAATGGGGTAATTGGCTTTAATGATGAAGACTTCGGTTCTGAAATTCAGATTTGAAAATCCCAGGAGTCGGCCGACCGGCACTTGAGAACTGCTTTTGCTTCGGGCACCGCACGGCAAGAAAGACTGAAGAAAATGGCATTGGCTGCATCTTTTATACCCCTGGCGCACGGATGTCAAGGAAAAGGCGACAGCAACTGACGCCGGACCTAGACTTTGGAATTCTGTTAATGTTAAAACAAAGATCACCACTCCAAATAAGAACTGTCCGTTACAAACCAGGAAACAAGTAGTAGAAAAACAGTTCAGTTCCAGCATGAGAGGAGGAACAATGATGAAATCCAGAATATTAAACACGATGATATTTATTAGATGAAACACAGGGATGGCGCTTTACGTAACAATGCAGCTTCTTCAGATCACCACACAAAGAGTAACAACTGTATTTATATATAATTAATTATCTTAGATAGTCCAATTAATTCAAACCCTCACTTAGTTGTTCATTGGAGGGTTTGAATTAATTGGACTATCTAAGATAATTAATTATATATAAATACAGTTGTTACTCTTTGTGATCTGAAAGCAAGCGCATCCCTGTGTTTCATCTAATAAATATCATCGTGTTTTAATATTCTGGATTTCATCATTGTCTCCTGCCTCTGCGTTGGAACTGAACGTGTTTTTTCTACTACTTTGGAATTCTGACCGACCGCAGGTAGCCTGCCAGCAGGATAACCCAAGAGTAATGATTGCAACAGTGAAACACAATGAACATCCATCGGCACCGACCCAACAGCTCCAAAAGGTCTCGGACATGAGAAACCCGAAGCATCGGATCAGGGAAGGAGCAATAGGGTGGAACATAGTTGGAGGACCCTCTCCAATGGGACAGGGCCCTGGAAAGACAGCCATCTGATTCTGGTTCTGAATGAACCTCCTCATTAGTCTGTCCATATCAAGGTCGGAGATGCTCAGAGTCAACCTGGAGGAAGCGACAGACTCAGGTCTGGGCTGGATCTGAAGGGAGTGCCTCGGCTCCGAAGACTCAGTCGGTTCCGGCGAGAAAAGTACAGTTTTGTACCTACCATAAATGTAGATGTTCGAGGATCCACATTGCTGCAGTCCTAACTATTGGGGTAGTCCGCTGTCCAGTCGGCCCGAATACCAAAGTATATGGCTGACGTCGGTCAGGGCGCATTAGACTGACGTCAGTACGTCAGGGTACTAATGCGCATGACCGACGTCATATCCTCAGTCTTTTCTTGCCCCAGATGTCAGAAGACCCTGAAAAGATAAGGCCCAAAATCCAAAAACACCAAACATACCTGCACCAAAAATATGTACAATATATACAAACTCAGCTGAACATAACCTCACCTACACAACCACCCCAACACAGAGGGGAAGGAGGGAGGGTAAACTGGACTGCAGCAATGTGGATCCTCGAACATCTACATTTATGGTAGGTACAAAACTGTACTATGTTCTTCATTCCACATTGCTGCAGTCCTAACTATTGGGTAGAATCCCAAAGCAGAGGTAAGGGAGGATGGCAAATCATAAAGAAGCAGGAGCTGATAACATGCCTTGCAAAATGGCTGTTGCAAAACCAGCCCTAGACTTAGAGTAGAGAGGAAGGTGGTAATGCTTAGAGAAAGTATGCACTGAACTCCAAGTAGCTGCCTCCAAAATATCCTTAGTTGCCACCCCCCTTAGAAAAGCTGTTGAAGTGGCAGTAGCCCTAGTGGAATGAGGCCTAATCCCAGCTGGAATCTCCTTGCCATGATGGGAATAACAAAGGCAATGCAAAACCCAATCCACCGAGAAATAGTTTGTTTTGACACAGGCTTGCCCTGAGAACTCAAAGCAAAAGAAACAAACAACTGCTGAGACTGCCTAAAGCCTTAGTCCTGCTCAAGTAATAACGCAATTGCCTGTGTACATCTAAAGTGTGCAAAATCTTTTCCCCTTTGTTTTGGGGATCTGCATAAAATTAGGCAAATGAATAGTTTGGTTTAAAGCCACACTAGAAACCACTTTAGGCATAAAGGAAGGATTTGTGCGTAATGATACCCTATCCTTATGAAAAATCAAAAAGGCTCAACCGCCATAAGGGCCTGTAACTCAGAAACCCTTCTTGCAGAAGTAATGGCCAACAAAAAGCAGTCTTCCATGACAAGTATTTCAGTTCAGCAGTAGCTGCAGGCTCAAAAGGTTGTAGAGTAAGTTTCTCCAACACAAAATTGAGATCCCAAGCAGGAGTAGGAGCTCATTGGGGGTCTTATATTCTTTGCCCCTCTAAGAAATTGCTTGAACAAAGGATGTGAAAACAATGGTGGGTCACAATCATAGTGAGCTGAAATTGCTGCAGCATGAATCTTAATGGAAGAGAAAGACAAACCTTTGTCCAATAACTCAGTAAGATATTGAAGAGCCACACTCAAATTAGGCTCCGAAATCTCCAAATTCTTAGCTGCAGCCCAAAATAAAAATCTCTTCCATTTTTCTGCATACACTTTCCTTGTACTAGGTCTTCTGGCTTCCATAATCACATTTAAAACTTGTTGAGGAAGTTGAAACCTGCTGCCTTTTAAAACAGAATATGCCAGGCTGTTAGATGAAGAGAGTGAAGCTTGACATTGAGCAGACGACCGTCCTTCTGAGACAACAGATGTGGAATCAAGGGTAAAGGCCATGTGGGCTTCTTTACCAGACTCCTCAGTAATGGGTACCAGTGCTGCCGAGGCCAATCTGGAGCTATTAAAATCATCCTTGGCTTGTCTTGTCTGACCTTTAGAAACACCTTTGGAAGAAGAGGCAGAGGTGGAAACGCATACACATGAAGATTTTTCCAACTGAAAGAAAGAGCATCCACTTTCCAAGCTGTGTGATGAAACCTCTTTGTGCAAAACTTTGGCAGCTGGTGGTTCAGTGGAGAAGCGAACAGATCTATGTCTGGAGTTCCCCAGGACACTGTCAACTTTTGAAATACATGAAGATCCAGTTTCCACTCGTGGGGATCCATGATTTGTCTGCTTAACACATCTGCTAAGGAGTTCTGTGCTCCCGGCAGAAACCTTGCCTGAAGAGTTAGTTGCAAGCTTAGCGCAGTCTCCCATAAAATCATTGCTTGCCTGCACAATGGGTAAGAATGCGTTCCCCCATGTTTGTTGATGTACCACATGACAGTTGTGTTGTCTGTTAGAATCAACACCTGCCCTGGAAGAAGTAACTTCTTGAAAGCCATTAATGCAAACTGGACTGCTAACATCTCCTTCATGTTGATATGTAGATGCTGTAGTCTGGCAGGCCACTTGTATCCACTTTCCATTTAGATGAGCTCCCCAAGCAATGTCTGAGGCATCTGTCGTTAGAATTTGACTCGCCTCTGGCCGGGTCACAGAGAGTCCCTTGTTTAGGTGACATTCCTGAGCCCACCACAAAAATTCCTTTCGAATGCAAGGTATTATTTGAATGACAGTGTCCAAATCCTGGCAGTGCTGTGTCCATACATTTTTGAGATACCATTGTAGCTTCCTCATATGCAGTTTGGCATTGGGAAGCACCAGAATACAAGATGCCATGAACCCTAAGGCTTGAAGGACTGTCCTTGCAGTCAGCCCGGACTGAAGAGATAGTTGATGGAAGTAACTGGAAAGATTCTTTTGTTTGTCCGGGGTTAAAAGGCCATCTGGGCTGCTGTATTCAGTCTCACACCCAGAAAGCACATGTCTTGAGAGGGTACTAGACTGGACTTTATTTCGTTCACAGAATACCCTAGGCATCTTAGCACTGCTATGACATATTCCAAATGCTGTAGAAGGTCTTCCTTTTCTTGAGCCAGAATCAGGCAATCGTCCAAGTAAGGATAGATTTGAATTCCTTTTAGCCTGAAGTAAGCTATCACTGGAGCCAGAACCTTTGTGAATACTCTGGGCGCAGTAGATAAGCCAAAGGGCAATGCAGAGAACTGATAATGAGAATTTCCAGCTCGAACACGCAGATACTTTCTGCAACTTAGTCTTATAGGCACATGAAGGTAAGCTTCCTTGAGATCTAAAGTTACCATCCAGTGATCCTTGCCCAGCAGAGGTAAAAGCTGTTGTAACGTCAACATTTTGAACTTGGGAATGTCCAGATAAGTGTTGAGGATAGATAAATCCAAAATTGGTCTCCACGTGTTCCCCTTCTTCGGTACTAGGAACAGGCGAGAATAAAATCCTAGGCCCCTTTCTGGCACAGGAACCGGCTGAATGGCCCCTATTTGGAGCAACTGAGAAATTTGCTTGTGAGCCTCTTGTGTTTGTAGAGGAGGAATGTCTGGCATGCCTTTGAAAGGAGGCAAGGTATGGAAATAAAACCTGTAACCGTGGTGAATGATATCCAGAACCCATTTGTCTTGGGTAATTAAATCCCAATTTTCTTTGAAAAGAGACAGTCTTCCTCCTAGAGGTGCCGCCAGGCGAGAGGGTACTGGCAGCTGAAAAGGCAGGTCATTGGGTCTGCTTACGAAAGGACTGACCCCTGCCCTCACTAGAAGTCTGAGCAGGTGAACTCCCTGTCCTAGGCCTAAAAGCACCCTGAGCTCTGCCCCTACCACGTCTAGACCTACCTCTAGACTGGGAATCATAAGCAGGATAAGTCCATCCCTTAGCAGGCCAATTTCTACTAAACTTGGAGGCTGCACCTGCAAAAAATCCTTAACAGTTTGCATAGACTTAGCCTTGTCCTCCATCTTCTTTAAAACTGCTTCCACAGGCGAACCAAACAACACATCAGACTGTAAAGGAGCATCCAAAATCCTTGTCTTAACATGCTCAGCTAAGTTCTGATCTCTCAACCAGGCGTGCCTCTGAAGAACAGAACCAGTGGCAGCCACCCTGGAGGAGGCCTGCACAGCATCAAAACCACATTGCAAGGAATGTTTACCCACCTGTTCAGACACATGAACTAAATCCTGCAACTCTTTACAGTCAATACCTTCCAGAGCATCCACCTTAGATTTCAACTGTGAAAGAAGATAATTCTGATATTTTAACATGTGAAACTGACAATTCAACGCCCTCATGGCTAAAGTGGAAGAAGTATACACTTTCTTTCCCCATCTATCCAAAGCCCTTGCCTCTTTATCAGGAGGGACAGGATTTTTAACAACTGAGGCCTTTACACCTTTAGGCCCCTGAGAGACAGTTTCCGGGTCAGCCCTAGGACTCTTAAAAAGATACTTATGAGCTTCAGGCACCCTATAATACCTATCCGGTTTAACTGGAGCAGGAGGCAAAGAATCAGGATTCAGGGAAGCCTCTGCAAAACATCTTCCACCACATTCAAAACAGGAGGTATAGCTAAAGGCCTATGCTGGGGTAAAAACAAGAACTCCCTAAGCCTTTTCCTGGAATCAGAGAAATCTTGGCCTTCCCATTTAAAGTGCTCCCTCATGGAATGCAAAGTCTCTGAAAATGAAAAATCCTCAGGAGGAGAAGCTGAAGGAGTAGAATCATCCACATCAGAATCAGAATAAGTAGGGAACTCCTGCAAGTCTTCAGCTGAAGACTCAGAAGCCTCCGAGCATTGCTCAAAACTGTCAAACTCAGGTTCCACCCTAGGCCTCTTATCAGGAAGGGGCATAGAACCCCTTATCATAGTAATCAAATCTTCTGCCATTTTAAGCATATGTTTCTTAGGCAAAGACCCCGAAGCACTAGGAGAAACCCCCACTGAAGCAAAACTTGGCCTGCCCCTTAAGGAAGCCTTGGGAACAGAAGGGGAGGCCCTAACCACCTTAGGAAGTGAGGGAAGAACAGCCACCTGAGAAGCCCCCTCAGCCTGGCCTACTTCCTGAGAGGAAACATCCTGTAACAGTAAAGTCTCTCCCTGAGACTCCAAAGAAACACCTGGCAAAACCTCTGGCTCCACTGAGCCCTCTAAAGAACCGGCGTCTGGGGCTGTCGGTTCTTCCCCTAGGCTTTGCTGTTTTGTCCTTGCGTTTTTAGCGAAGCCGGCGTCGGAGCATCCGACGGCATCTTATAGTTACAACGCTTCCCAAACACTAACCTGGCACAGTCTAACCTTCTCTTAATAGTGCGCTTGTTAAATCTAGCACAAGAGCGGCATCCAACAACGTCGTGCTCAGGCCCTAAACAAGGTATACACAAAGTATGGTAATCCCTATGAGGTATCTGTTTCCCACAAGAAATACAGTTATTTACTTTTTCTGACATCCGGTTAAATACTGAGGCAAGAAAAAACCAAAATAATCCCAACGGGTACTTAGCCAACTTTGATTCGGTCTGAAACTCTGACTTCAGAAACTTTCAGAACGCCAACCTGCACTCGCAAAATTGCTTCTGCATCGGACCATGCGGCAAAAAAGACTGAGGATATGACGTGGGTCATGCGCGTTAGTACCCTGACGTACTGACGTCAGTCTAATGCGCCCTGACCGACGTCAGCCATATACTTTGGTATTCGGGCCGACTGGACAGCGGACTACCCAATAGTTAGGACTGCAGCAATGTGGAATGAAGAACATCTGGGAGAGCAGAGCTGAGGAGAATGAGAGCTGGGTACCTTTGAAGAGGGGCTGGAGAAAGATGCCCTGTCTGGTGATCTTTTCCTGGGCCTGTCCCTCTCTTTGGGGCACTTCTCCCTTCTGTCCGTACCTCTCTGGGATGACTCTGACTAAGCAGGCCTGGCGGGAAGTTGAGTCCCTGCCTGCACAGTGTCACTGGTTGGGGAAGAGACCGTGAGAGACTCCAGGGAAGAAACTGGCAGCAGACCCTTAGCCAGAAGCTTAGCCAGACTATGCTTCAACACCCTGGGGTTAAAGCTTGAACAAATGTCGGAGGATGCAGACAGATGGGTGACCCCTAAACATGGAACATACAGTGTGGCCATCGGCTGGTGAGAGCTTATGACCACACTCTGTGCACTTCTTAAATAGAACCTTAGGCTGTTCAGCCATAGTAGAAACAGTACAAGCCCTAACGACCCACTCATACACACACTTAACAGGGATTGGGCCTAGGCAGGAAACCAGTATCACAAAACAAGACAGTAAAAAAAAAAATTTTTTCTTATAACACGACTACCAACATGAAGGGAGGAAAAAGGGAAAGGTACTCACACTCAACTATCGCGCAAAAAGACCAAAAACCTTACCACCTTGCCTAGAGTTCAGAGACCACGATGCTGACTCAGAGCGGCAAACAAGATCCGGGACTAGATAGGAAGAAGCAATGTAATATAGGTAAGGGAGGAGCTTGGAGCTGATGCTTGAAAAGATTTGCCAGCTCAGATCCGAATCTGATCCGTATATCCATATGTGCAGAATTAAAGTCAACTACTTCAGATGTTCAGTTGTGTACACTTACATAAACGTAGATGTTAGAGTGTATTAATTGTTGCAGTCATTACATTTGGGTAGATTCCCAAAGCTATGGCTGGTTAGATGGATTTATACAGCATCTATACAACAGTCATAACATGTGGGTTGTCCTGCCTCAGGCAGCCCTCGGTCAGCCAAATTCCAAAGTCTGGGTCCGGCGTCGGCTGGTGTCGCCCCCACTCCAACGTCACCACGGCTGGAGTATAAAGGCATCGGCCGACGCCATCTTCAGTGTTTCTTGCCCCAGATGCCAGGTGCCCTCCTAGGAAGGCTAAATTTGGTAAATGGATAAAAATAATCCCAAACATGCACAACAGTAATAAACAGATACACCATAGGAATACCCCCAGCTAATGGGAAAAGGAGTATGGACCCAAAAAGAAGGATACAGAGGGGTAGGAGGGAGGGAAAATCCGACTGCAGTTGCATATCTATCGGACATCTACATTTATGGTAGGTACAAAACTGTACAATGTCCTTCAAGAATGCAACTGCAGTCATAACATATGGGTTGAATACCATAGCCAAGCCGGGGGTGGATGGATGGAACTATGAAAAGGATGGTGTAGCTAAAATCCCCTGCAAGACTGCCGAAGCAAAGCCTGCTCGGGATCTGGAATATAAGGGCAGGTTGTAGTGCTTGGTAAATGTATGCACGGAGCTCCATGTAGCAGCCTCTAAAATGACCTTTGTTGCCACTCCTCTTAGGAAAGCTGTGGAAGTGGCCATAGCTCTGGTGGAATGTGGCCTAATATTGGCTGGCACACCTTTTCCATGGAAAGAATAGCAGAATCTGATGCAATGTCCAATCCATTTTGAACTTGTTTGGAGATTGCTTTTCCTTGTACTCCAGCAGCATAGGCTACAAACAGTTGGTCAGACTTTCTGATGGCCTTAGTTCTGTCCAAGTAGTAACGTAGTTGTCTGTGTATGTCCAAAGTATGCAGTAGCTTTTCCCACTTATTTTGAGGATTGGGGAAGAATGCAGGCAGGTGAATAGCTTGATTTAAAGACACCCTGGAAATAACTTTGGGCATGAAAGTAGGATTGGTTCTTAGAGAAACTCTGTCTTGATGAAAAATGAGGAAGGGGGGCACTGCCATGAGTGCCTGTATCTCCGAAACTCTTCTTGCAGATGTGACTGCCAACAAGAAGGCCATCTTCCATGAAAGAAATTGCATTTCTGAACTTGCTGCTGGCTCAAATGGAGGAAGAGTTGATTTTTCCAACACATAATTGAGGTCACATGCAGGTACTGGCTGTTTTCTGGGAGGTTTGATATTCTTTATTCCTCTTAGAAATTGTCTTAGCAAAGGATGAGAAAACACTGGAAGGTCACAGTTGTATTTTGCGGAGATTGCTGAGGCATGAATCTTTATTGAAGAGTATGAAAGCCCAGTATGAAGTAGTTCTGCCAAGTATTCTAAAATCTGAGGCATACTCGGTAATGCTGTATCCTGACCCTTGTTGGCATTCCAGATGCCGAATCTCTTCCATTTGGCCGAATATGTTTTTCTTGTGGAAGGTCTGCGTGCTTCCAGCAGGATTTCCTGGACCGATTTTGATAGAGAATTAGGTGGAGAAATCATGTTAGTCTCCAGGCTGTCAGATGTAATTGTGTTGTGTTAGAAGCAAGGGCCATAGGGTCAGAGGCCATGGTTTGGTCCGAGTTATGGTCAGTAGCAATGGGTACCAGTGCTGCCTTGGCCGTCTGGAGCTATCAAAACACCTGTTGGTTGTTCTGCTTTGATCTTCAGTATCACCTTGGTCAGCAGAGGAGGGAATGCATACATTTTTAGAGAATTCCAGCTGAAGGAGAGGGCATCCGTCTTCCAAGCTAGAGGATGGCGAGTCCCTGCGCAAAACTTTTTCAGTTGATTTAAGTGGTAGGCGAAAAGATCTACCTCCGGTCTTCCCCATGTCTTTGTCAGTTGAGAGAAAATGTGAGGATGCAGCATCCATTCGTGTGGATCCATGAAATTTCTGCTCAGGTTGTCCGCCAGTACATTGTCCTTGCCTGGTACAAACTGGGATTGTAAATGTATCTTCAGGCTCAGGGATTTTTCCCAGAGAAGCATTGTTAGCCTGCAGAGGGGATAAGAATGAGTGCCTCCCTGTTTATGTACCACATGACAGTGGTGTTGTCTGTCCTTATCAGTAAATGCCCTTGTTGTAGTGATTTTTCGAAAGTTTCAATTGCATGCATCACTGCCAACATTTCCTTTTGGTTTATGTGCAGATGTCTTTCCTTTGGGGTCCATTGCCCTTGAATGCATCTGTCCTCCATGTGCGCCCCCCATCCATGGTCTGAGGCGTCTGTTGTAATCATTTGGCCTGCTTGAGGTCTGTTGAAAGCCATGCCTTTGTTTTGCTGACTGGCTTGAGCCCACCATAAAAATTCTTTTTGCAGACATGGAATAAGTGGGATTATGTCCTCTAGGCTTTGGCTGTGTTGAGACCATAAGTTTTTTAAATACCATTGCAGCTTTCTCATATGAAGTCTTGCCAAAGGTATCAGAAGGATGCAAGATGCCATGAGCCCCAGGGCCTGCAGGATTTTCCTTGCAGTTAGCTGGGAGAGTTTTGATAGGCCTTTGAAGACCTGACTGAAGATGGCGTCGGCTGATGCCTTTATACTCCAGCCGTGGTGACGTCGGAGTGGGGGCGACACCAGCCGACGCCAGACCCAGACTTTGGAATTCGGCCGACCGAGGGCTGCCTGAGGCAGGACAACCCATATGTTATGACTGCAGTTGCATCCTTGAAGGACATCAGGTGGAGGAGACCTTGGAGAGGTGGAAATATGCTTTAGAAAAGAAGAGGAATGAAGGTCAGCAGGACTAAGACAGAATAAATGTGTGTGAATGAGGGAGGGCAGAGGAACGGTGAGGCTGCAGGGAGTAAAGGTGGCAAAGGTGAATGAGTTAAAGTACTTGGGATCAACAGTTCAGAGTAATGGTGAGTGTGGAAGAGAGGTGAAGAAGAGAGTACAGGCAGGATGGAGTTGGTGAAGAGAGTGTCAGGAGTGATTTGTGACAGACTAGTACCAGTAAGAGTGAAAGGGAAGGCCTACAAGGGATAGTGAGACCAGCTAAGTTATATGGGTTAGAGACAGTGGCATTGACAAAAAGGCAGGAGTCAGAGCTTGACGTGGCAGAGATGAAGATGTTAAGATTTGCACTGGGTGTGACGAGGATGGACAGGATTAGGAATAAGTATATTAGAAGGTCGGCCCAGGTTGGAAGGTTTGGAGACAAAGCCAGAGGCAAGATTACGTTGGTTTGGACATGTGCTGAGATGGGATGCAGAGTACATTGGGAAAAAGATGCTAAGGATGAAGCTGCCAGGTAACAGGAAAAGAGGAAGGCCTAAGATGAGGTTTATGGATGTGGTGAGACAGGACATGCAGGTGGTTGGTGTGACAGTAAGACGCAGAGGACAGGAAGAAATGGAAACAGTTTATCTGCTGTGGCGACCCCTAACAGTAGCAGCCTAAAGAAGACGTCGTCCCTTAGTGTTCGCCTGTACTTCAGAGAAGTAGATGCCAAACAAGAGCGGTCCCAGGACTGAACTCTGAGGTACTCCACTTGTCTGGAGCTGGATTTGGAGACTGCTACTTTTACAGTGTGGGTTCTAGCAGTAAGCCAGTTAGCAACCCATCGGGTGAAGTAGGGAATAATGCCCAGCTTAGTAAGTTTACTGAGGATTCCAGAGTGGGGGATGGTGTCAAAGGCCTTGGCAAGGTCTAGATAGGCTGTGTGGACCAGCTTACCCTTATCCATGGCTCTGGAGACTGATTCGAAGAAGTCAATCAGGTTCAGGAGACAATATCTGCCCTTCACAAACCCAAACTGGGTGGGGTACAGTGTTTGAATGTTGCCAATGTCTTTGTTTATAAGTTCCACGATAATATGCTCCATGGCCTTGCAGATCAGGCTCGTCAGACTGATGGGACGGTAGTTTCCGGGATCTAAGGTGGATCCCCCCTTGTGGAGTGGTATAAATGTAGCTCTGCGCCACTCAGTGGGTACAAAACCTGAGGTGAGGCTATGACTAAACATAATACTTGGGTGAGGTGCCAGTTCATATTGTAATTCATGTAGTACACAGCCTGGGATGTCATCTGGTCCCATGGATGCTGTACTCTAGCTTTGGAGAGTGCGTTTATTTACCTGTGTGGCCATTACCGGAATTTGAGAATTTTCCGGTATTGAGATGGACCATTTAGGGGCTGAGAGGGGGGTGAAGTTGGCACTGAATCAATCTAGCAGGATATTGGCAATATCCTTGGGATCAGTATATTTAAATGCCATTCTGTTTAACTCAGAGCAGATCTGAGCATTGCCATTTAGACTGACAGTTATGGAATGCCTTGTGGTTGTCTTTGGAATCTTTGGCAATTTTATTTTCGTAACTAGCTTTGGAGAATTTTATGAGGGATCTCAGTTTCTTACTGAGGCTGGTGAGGGAGTTTTTTTGCATCCTGGGATTTTCCTCTTCTGCAACAGTTTCTTCCTTTTGTTGTAAAGTTTTGTTTATGGCAGGGGACCACCAGATTCGCTTCCTTTTTTTGGATGACTGCATCTTGGTTCTATTTGGGATGGCACGATTCATGCATGAGTGGATGTGCTCGTACAGTGCCTTAGTGTAGGATTCAGCAGTTGAACTTTCAGTTCCCGCCTGCATGGGTGTTAGGAAGTTTGTCACTTCTGACTCTAGTAGCATGAAGTTGGCTTTGGAGAAGTTTTTTATGGAGGTGTCCTTACTGGGGTGTGGGGGTGGGATGTGGATGTTAAGGGTGATTAGCTTATGGTCAGGCATGACTAACAAGGGTGTGACCACAGGTGTGGAGCATAGATTTCCCATGTTGGTAATGACCAGGTCTAGGATACTGGAGCCCCTGGTGGGACTATGGATTAGTTGATCCAGGGCGCTGGAATTTATGAATTCCAAGAACCGTTGGGCAAAGGTGTTGGTACGAGAGTAGTTTTCCCAGTTAATGGCAGGGTAGTTAAAATCACCCAGTATTAGGGTGTTTGGCTCTATCTTAATATTTTCCAGTATGTTTAGAAAGGTGAAGTGAGAATCTTGGGGCAGGAAGGGGGATCTGTAGCAAGCTTCAATTTGGATTGCAGTCTTACCTAGTGTTAGCTGCACCTGGAGAATTTCAGACGCATTGTGTTGGGCAACTAGCCTGGTGGTGTGAATATCCTTGGTGAATAGACACTCCTCCACCTTTAGTGTTTCAGTCCTGGTTTGGTGGCCGAAAAGTGTGGTAAGAGTTGTAGCCTGGAATTGCAGGGGTGCTCTCTGGAGCCTTGAACCAAGTCACAGTTACTGCACAGATATCGATGTTCTCCATTTTTCAGAGTGCCTCGAGTGTGTGCATTTCGAGGTTTAGACTTTTAGCACCGAGTAGCATTACCTTCAGATTTTGCATGCTTGTACCTGTTACGGTGGTGGTTTTGTCCTTTGAACTTCACCTAAAAAAGGCACTATAGGGGTGGCAAGAACCTTAGCCAGTAACCTGAATCCCAGGGGCGGCAGGTGCAGACCATCTCTGGCAAAGCATTGTGGTCAGTCGAACATGTCGTCCCAGGCAGACAAACACTGGATTCCCTTTGAATGACACCAGAAACTTAGACAATTGTTGAAGTCGATCATTTTGTCCTTCTACTGTGGTATCATTCTGGGCGAAGGCAGGATGCTACTCAGGACTAGGGTCATACCTGCCTGGACCACATAATCAGAGAGCTCTTCCATGTCTCTTTTCATGTAGTCCAGGGTGGTATGTCTCAAGTCATTCACTCCAACATGGACAATGACAGAGTCATATTTGTACTTGTTGTGGAGTGACTTGAGTGCATGATTTATGTGGCGAATCCTGGCATCCGACAGGCAGCTGACTAATTTTCTCCTTGTTCAACCTGGTGAGAGGGACATCAGTGTACCGGACTATAGAATCACCTATGACTACAGTGTTAGGTACGTTGTCTTGCCTTAGGGGCTGTTGCTGGGTGGCACACTGGTGTTGTGAGATACGTGGCACTTCGGTTGTGATTGGTGTTTGAGTTTCAGCTTCAAAAGTCCATGTTGCTTGGACAGGTTACAGTTAAGGGCCTCTGCATATGTGGATTTAGTGTTGCGATATGTGGGTTTAGAAGGGCTATGTGTTGCTTGAGATGTAGTGCAGGTGTTAACCTTCTCCTCTTGACTGCCTAGCACAATCTTAGGGGGTGGGGGGGAGTTTTGCTTCCATTTTGGCTATGTAACTGCATCTCTCACAGGTTGTAGTGCTGAATGGTAGGAGGAGAGGGTTGTCTGTGTACGAGGCAAGTGCTGCATTGCCCCAGTATGCCCAGATTCACCAGGTGGACAGGAGAAATCACCGGAAACTGACCCTTGGATATGCCTGGTTTGGTGCTTTTTTTTTTTTTTTTTTTTGTATAGTACAAGAGCTGTTTTCCCATACCTTAGCAAGGCACTTTGCAATTATAGGCTGTTTAGTGTCTACAATTAATTTCTCCTTAACAAGGAAAATTGCACTGCAAAAAGTATTAAACTGCATTTCCAAAATCACTGGCTTTGTTCCTGTAATAAACCTGATTAACTTTCCACTAGTACTCCCTAATTCTAAAACTTTTCTCTTACTCCTTTCTCTTTTCTCTACTTGGCTTCCTGTTTTTATCTACCTTAACTTGCTCTCTTTTCCACATTCAATTCCTTCCCTTTTCTCCCTTTTTTCTTTTTACTCTACTTTCCTTACCTCCAATCCTTGCTTTCATCTTCTGATAAGTATGTGTCAACCTGTATAATGTCATCTAGACTGTAATTGTATGTTATAGTAATTAACACAAGTAGTAGTACTTTCCACTGAAGGGTTTGCATGTTTTTGTCAAACTCTATTACTAATTCTATTATTATTATTATAATTATTTTTGTATGATGGTTTTTCAGTATGTATCTTACTTCTGTGGAGCTTTTCTCCCCGGGCCGCTACTGAAAATGGAATTATCTCCAGCTAGACTAGCCCGGTCAACAAATGTAAAATAAAATAAAATAAATAAATAAAATAAATTGAGTGCTTTCCAGCAGGTATTAGAGCAAGTGCTAGTCACAGGGATGCTTAAACGCAACATGAAAAAAAAAATGCACACTGCAGTGTGCACTAGAGAAGTTAGATGTAAAAGTAGGTAACTTAAGTTTTACCTGCTAAAAAGTTAAGGTTTAGCGGAGAGTTACAATTTTTAAAACAGCAAGATGAGATGAAAGGGGTGGTCACTTTGGAATACAGTAGGATGGGCAATAAATTTAAATAGTTGAAAGGGAGTGATTTCAAAAATGATGACTTTGTGATACTCGCACAAGGCAGTGAAAGCAGAGAGGAAATGAGATATATGGTCAGATTAACATAAGAGGCAGGCAAGTAGAAAGACCGTGGTATTTAACAAGACAACTGTAACTGGGTGGGAGAGTGGGAAAAAATTTCTGCCCGACTCAGAAGAGACAAAAGCTGTGGTCTCTTTTGAAGTTTTAATATGCAGTTAAAGCAGAATGCAAGTAAAACACAAGGTAAAGAAAACAAACCACAGTATTCAAAATATAAAAAGGCAATAAAGTAATATAAAATACAACAAATAAAAGCTAACCTTTCCTTCACAGCAAAGTATAGCAGAGTCTGGTTTTCTTGTCTATCAGGCTGACTGAGGGCAACCTGCAAGTAGATTACCCAAATGTAATGACTGCAACAGTGAAAACAAGATGATCAGAAATTTCAGAATCATGATCAGAAGAATAACAAAATTCAGTCCTAGGTCTCAGAGGGGGAGGTTGGCTTCCCCTGATTAAACTAACAAGTTCTTCAGCCATTCTTATTTGTTTTTTAGGCACAGAGGCCTCACCATGTGGTATAGGGTATCAGTTTTCTAGGCATGGATTGAGTTTTAGGCCTTGAAGAAAAAGATGGTGTCAGTTTAATATGCAAGTCAGTAGGCCTGAATACACCCTCAGAAGCCGGTGCCTGCACAGCGGCTCTGGACCCATCTAAGGTAGAAACATCCGCAGATTCCACAACTGAAGCATCTCGCGGCATACCGGACTCCGAATGGGTCTCACTAGAGGCCTGAGAATCTGAAGTAGCGGGTATCAGGGGCTGCAAAAGCGCCTCACTGACTACCGGCGAACTGACAACTATCTCAGGAGAAGCATCGTCAGCAGCTTTGAACCTAGGCGGCCTGTCTCAGTCTATCTTTGTGTTTTTTCAGAATGTTGGTAGTCGGGTGGCTTATCGAAGCCATATCTGGATAACTGAACAGAGTACCAAAATATTTAGAAGCGTAAATACGATGACGAATAGTTTGTTGTTTAAATAAGGCACAAAACTGACAGCGAGTTACATCGTGGTCAGGGCCTAGGCAAGAAACACAGTACGAATGAAAATATTTATGAGGTATTTGCTTTATAAAAAAATACAATTATTGACTTTTACGGACATAGGTTTAGAGCAAGAAAAAGTTTCACCAATGGGGTACTTAGCTTTAGTTGATAAATTCAGTTCTGAAACTCGAAAACGACAATTTCAGGAGTCGGACGACTGCCACTTGCTAACTGCTTCTGCTTTGGGCACCGCACGGCAAGAAAGACTGATGTAATGACATTGGCTGCATACTTAATACCCCAGACTACCTGACATCATGGAAGATGAGACCGCAACAGACGCAGGACCAAGACTTTGCTTGCAGTAGCCCTCAGTCGGCCTGATTATCAGACAACCCAAATGTGATGACTGAAACAGTGAAACACTAAGAAAATTAAGAATTACTTAGAACAGCTGACAAAGGTTAAAGTATAGTAGAATAACATAAATCTGACAGAACAAAAGCAAATGCAGAGTACTAAAATGGAAACCAAGGGAATATTTGAATAATACACTGAAGCCTAGGTTCAAAGCTGCTGACGATGCTTCTCCTGAGATAGTTGTCAGTTGCAGATGTTAGTGGCAGGCGCCCAGATACCCGCCACCCTACTTTCTCAGATTCTGCCTCCTCTGAGACCCGAGTATTGAGTCCGCATGCCTTGTCATGTGCTTCAGATGTTGTGGATGCGGATGTGTAGAGTATACAGAAACACTGTTAAACAACTTCTGAAAACAACTCAGGGAGGGGCACAAAAGCTTTTAGCAACATGACTTGAGCAACAAAAAGAAAAGATAAGTCACCAAACTCACAGAGCTTGTAAAAAGAAAAATAAAGTACAGTTTAGTACCTACCATAAATGTAGAGTGTACACCCTGCTGCAGTCATCACACTTGGGTTATCCTGTCGTCAGGCGGTCCTGCAGTCGGCCGGAATTCCAAAGTCTTGGTCCGGCGCCGGTTGCTGTCGCTTCTTCCCTGACGTCAGTGTGCCAGGGGTATATATAATGCATCCAATGCCATCTTCTTCAGATTTTCTTGCCCCAGATGTCAGGCGGTCAGTAATTAGTACCAAATAAAGTAATTTTTTTTGCACAAACACAAAATCCCTCCAGCTATAAGCAAATACATCAGGAAGGTATTGTATAGATTTAGCCAGTTAGATCAGAGGGGATGGAGGGAGGGTAATCTGGACTGCAGCAGGGTGTACACTCGAACATCTACATTTATGGTAGGTACAAAACTGTACTATGTTCATCGTGTTAACCTGCTGCAGTGATCACACTTGGGTAGAATCCCAAAACTATGGATGGGTGGAGGAGTTATAGAGGGTTACAAGAGTCTAGAAGGCCCTGCAGAGGCGAAGCCAGCCCTAGTCTTAGAGTAAAAGTGGTAAGTGACCGTTTTTGGTAAAAGTGTGTACTGAACTCCAAGTTGCAGCTTCCAAAATCTCCTTGGTTGGTACCCCCCCTGAGGAAGGCTGTAGATGTAGCTGTTGCCCTGGTAGAGTGGGGCCTAATGGTAGCAGGAACTGGTTTTCCATAATTGGTAGAGCAAAAACGAATGCAATGTCCTACCATTTGGAAATGGTTTGTTTTGATATAGCCTTCCCTTGTGAAGCTGTAGCATAGGATACAAAGAGCTGGTCAGATTTTCTGAAAGCCTTAGTTTTATCCAAGAAGTAGTGAAGTTGCCTGTGAATGTCCAAGGAACGCAGGAGTCTTTCTCCTTTGTTCTGTGGGTTTGGGAAGAAGGTGGGTAAGTGAATGGTTTGATTTAAAGACACACTGGAAACCACCTTAGGCATGAATGAAGGATTAGTTTGTAGAGAAACTCTGTCTTGATGGAAAATGAGAAAAGGTTCCACTGCTATTATTGCCTGCAGCTCTGAGACTCTTCTAGCTGAAGTTATTGCTAGCAGCAGGGCAGTCTTCCATGATAGGAACTGTAGATATGCAGAGAAAGCAGGTTTAAAGGGAGGTAGCCTAAGTTTTTCCAGAACAAAACTGAAGTCCCATGTTGGTGTAGGTGCTCTCCTGGGGGGGGGCCTAACGTTTTTTGCCCCTCTGAGGAAATGCCTTAGAAGTGGATGCGAAAATAAGGGTGGTTCTGTGTTGTAGTGGGCTGAAATAGCTGATGCATGGATTTTAATGGAAGAAAAAGAAAGTCCTTTGTGCAACATCTCAGTTAAATACTGTAGAATCTGAGGCAGGTGAGGCTGAAGTGTGTTTTGGCCTTTAGTTTGGTTCCAAGCACAAAACCTTTTCCATTTGTCCGCATAGGCCTTCCTGGTGCTGGGCCTCCTAGCTTCCAGAATAACATCCATAACTGCTTGGGAAAGAGGAGCTGGCTGGATGTTGAGGTGATTTTCCATGCAGGCAGATTTAAGGTTTTTAGCTGGCTGTGAAGAATCCGATTGTTTTGCTGTGTAAGTAAATGTGCAGTTTGTGGTAACATCCAAGGTGGGCCCTGGGCCATATTCCTAAAAAGTGGGTACCAGTGCTGGCTTGGCCAGTCTGGGGCTATGAGCATCAGTCGTGGTCTCTCCTTTCTGACTTTCAGAAGCACCTTTGTGAGGAGAGGCAATGGAGGGAAGGCATATACTGTCAGGCTTTTCCAGCTGAATGAGAGTGCGTCCACTTTCCAAGATTGATGGTGAAGTGTCCTTCTACAAAACTTTGTTACTTGATGGTTTTGAGGACTGGCAAACAGGTCTATGTCTGGAAGGCCCCATTTTTGAGTCATCACTGCAAATACTTGTGGATCCAGTTTCCACTTGTGGGGATCCATGATGTTTCGGCTGAGGTCATCTGCCAATGTGTTCTTTTGTCCTGGCAGGAATTGAGCTTGTAAGTGAACTTGGTAAGCCAGAGCAGTGTTCCACAAGGTCGTTGCTTGCCTGCATAGAGGGTAGGAGTGTGTGCCCCCTTGTTTATGTACCACATTACTGTGGTGTTGTCCGTCCTTACTGTAAGTTGTCCTGGATGCAATAGATTCTTGAAGGCTGTCAGAGCATTCTGTACAGCTAGCATCTCTTTTTGATTGATGTGCAGATTCCTTTGATCTGCAGACCATATGCCTTGAACGCACTGTCCTGCCATGTGCGCCCCCCCAGGCGTAGTCCGATGCATCTGTTGTCATAGTTTGCCTGGCTGGGGGCAAGGTGAAAGCCTGACCCTTGTTGAGGTGACATGCCAATGATCACCATAGAAACTCCTGTTGTAGGCAGGGAATGAGAGATATTGTGTCCAAGTTGTGGCTGTGTTGAGACCATACACTTTTTAGGTACCACTGTAATTTCTTCATATGCAGCTTTGCAAATGGTATTAGTAGTATGCAAGATACCATGAAGCCCAAGGCCTGCAGAATTTTTCTTGCAAGTAGTTGGGTCTTTGTTGCCATTGTTTTGAAATATTGAGTCAGTTGTAGTTTGTCTGGCGTCAGATAAGCCTTCTGGGCTGTTGTATTCAAGCTGGCACCCAGGAATGTCATTTTGTGAGGGTACTAGTTTTGATTTCTTTTCGTTTACTGTGTACCCCAGGCAATTTAGATGTTTTACAAAAGCCAGATGTTGTAAGAGGATGTCCTTGCTTTCTGCTTGGATGAGGCAGTCGTCCAGGTATGGGTATATTTGAATTCCTCGGTCTGCAGTATGCAATTACTGCTGCCAGGCATTTTGTGAAGACTCAGGGCACAGTAGATGAGCCAAAATGCAGTGCAGAGAATTGGTAATGGGTTGAACCTGCAATGAAACGGAGGTATCTTCTGCAACTTTGATAGGGACATGCAGGTAAGCCTCCTTGAGGTCCAACATTACTAGCCATGCTTCCTTGCCCAACATGGGAAGTAGCTGCTGTAGTGTTAGCATCTTGAATTTTGGGACTTGTAGGTAAGTGTTTAGAATTGAAAGGTCCAGAATTGGTCTCCAAGCATTGTTCTTTCTGGGGACTAGAAAGAGTCTTGAGTAAAATCCTTGGCCTTGCTCTCGAGTAGGTACCAGTTGAATGGCTCTCATATCCATGAGAGCTGTAATTTGTCTTTGTGCCTCTGCCCATTGATTTTGTGGCAGGTTTGGCATTCCTCTTTTCATTGGCAAGGTGTGAAAATGGAATCTGTATCCTCGTGAAATAATTCTAGGACCCATTTGTCCTTTGTGACAATGTGCCAGTTGTCTGAAAAAAGTGCGAGTTTTCCTCCCAAGGGGGCTGCCAAGAGAGTGTTGCTTGGTCAGATGAGGTGCAAGTCATTGAGTTTGCCTTCTGGAAGTTTGGGAACTGTCTTCTCCTCCCTTCTGTGCTGCAGTGCCACATTGTCAAGGTTTGTACTGGGCTTGTGGCTGTCCTCTGCCTCTCAGACGTCTGTATTTACCCCTCTGTGGCCTGTCAGTAGCTGGAAAGGACCAATTTTTTGTTGGCCAATTTCTGCTGAAGTGAGGGGGCTGTACCTGTAGGAAATCTTTGACTGTCTGCATAGATATTGCCTTATCCTCCATTTTCTTTAAGACTTCCTCTGCTTCAACTCCAAAACGAACATCCTGCTGTAAGGGAGCATCTAGAAGCTTTGCTTTAACATGATCAGGCAGAGTTTGCTCCTTTAACCAAGCAAGCCTACGTAGAACAGACCCAGTGACAGCTGCTCTGCAGGAAGCCTCCAAAGAATCAAACCCACATTGTAAAGTATGTTTGCCCACCTGTTCAGTTGCAAGCAACAGATCTTGCATTTCTTTCAATTCAGACTGTTGAGGGAGTGTGCTCATTTTTTGTTTTAACTGAGACATTAGAAATTGCGGATATTTTAGCATGTGAAACTGGCAATTTAGTGCTTTCATAGCTAGAGTGGCGGAGGTGTAAACCTTTTGCCCCACCTGTCTAGTGTTCTGGAGTCCCTTTCAGAGGGTACAGGATTTTTAGCCATAGAAGATTTAGTCCCTTTGGGACCCTGGGAGATGGTCTCTGGATGAGCAACAGGACTTTTGTAAAGAAATTTGTGGGAATCAGGCACTCTATAGGATCTGTCAGGTTTGGCCGGAGGCAGAGAGTCTGGGTTCAAACTGGATTCTAAGTAAACATCATCCACAATGTCTAAAACTGGGGGGATGGCAAGAGGTCTATGCTGGGGGAGTAAAAAACTCTTGAGCCTTTGAGTCAGAGTAGTCCTGACCTTCCCAGTGAAAATGTTCCCTCAGTGTGTAAAGTTTCCCCAAAGGAGTAGTCTTCAGGGGGAGAAGCTGAGGGAATGGAATCCTCAGCATCAGAATCTTCATAAGGAGAGAAGGAGTAATCTTGGTCCTCAGAGGAGCCTGAGGAAATAGACACTTGTTCAGAGGATGCATAATCTTCCTCTTGTCTAGGCCTTTTGTCAGGAGGGGGTTGGGAACCCCTGATTAAAGAGATCAAATCTTCAGCCATTTTCAGCATCTGTTTCTTAGGCATGGGGCCTTGAACAGGGGACTGAAGTGCAGTCATTTTAGGTTTAATAGGAGTCTTCATCTTAGGATACGATTTAAAGGTGAGCGCCTGTCTGAAAACGCCTTCAGAAACCGAAGGTGTTCCTGCAGCAACGACATCTTTTTCAGCAGTGTCGTCGGTAGGGGCTGAATAAAATGGCTGCGTCAGCCTGGTACTTTCCGTCAAAAGTTCCGAAGCGGTCTCAGGTTCCAGATCTGCGGTAGTCAGGGGCTGCGTTGGAGCCTCACTGAAGACCGGTGAACCGGAGACCGGACCAGCAGAGGCCTCTGAGTCTGGCTTGGGTCTAGGCTGCCTGTCCTTATCCTTGCGTTTTTTGTGCACGCCGGTAGTTGGCTGCTCCGACAGCATAGTGTAGTTAAATTTTCAACCGTAGTGTCGTGCAAAATCAAAGTGTCATTTTATAGTACGCTTATTAAACCTAGCACAAAAACGACAACTAGTGACGTCATGGTTTGGGCCTAGGCAAGGTATGCAGTAAGAATGAAAATCCTTATGAGGTATTTGCTTCCCACAAGAAATACAATTGTTAACTTTTTCTGACATCGGTCTGAGGCAAGAAAAGTTTCTCCAACAGGGTACTTAGCTTTATTGAAAACTTCGGTCTGAAATTCGAGTTCGAAAATCTTAGGAGTCGGCCGACCGGCACTTGCGAACTGCTTCTGCTATGGGCACCGAGTGGCAAGAAAAACTGAAGATGGCATCGGATGCATTATATATACCCCTGGCGCACTGACGTCAAGGAAGAAGCGACGGCAACCGACGCCGGACCAAGACTTTGGAATTCCGGCCGACTGCGGGACCGCCTGACGACAGGATAACCCAAGTGTGATGACTGCAGCAGGGTAACACGAACATCCAGACATACTTGGGATGCACTTGATGGTATCTGATCAGTAGCGTTTGAGATATTTTAGAAAAAAATTTTCTAAAGCAGAGGAATGTGGAAACCAAGAAAGGGCACAAATAAAAAAGGTTCATGGAAAACTTAACTATGTCAAGGCTAGAGGAAGATTAGGCTGAAAAATTAGCAGTTAAGATAGGAAGAAATGAGATAAATGGTAATATACAACAGGGAAGTCTCCAGGAACAAACAGCATTCATATAGAGGTCAGCATGGAAAAAAATAACAGATCTGGAAGAATTTAGCATTTTAAACATGGGGGCACCAGCACCTTGGGAAAAAGCTGTAATTGCCATATTATCCAGTGTGTGTAAAGACCATTCAGATTGAAATTCATATACACCCATTTCAATTTTAAACCATGATTATGAAGTCTTTACATCTATACTTAGGGAATGGCAAAGACGTTACCAAAATTGACAAATGATTAATGCGGTTTCATGGAAAGGGGGCAAATATCAACATTAAAAGCACAACGATCTAAAGGGAAACAGAATGCAAGAAAATACAACTATCGCTGGTGGGCCTTGATGCAAACAAAACATACCGCCAGCTGAGATTTTCTGAATATGGCAAAGGAGCATTTGCACTGCCTGAAGTTAACTAGGAGGAAAATACAACGCTCAGACGCAAGATTTTAAGAGAGTTCCTCTCTGACAAGCTATGTTTGAACAGAGAGTAACCTATTTCCCCTTTATTGTCTTTACATTTAGAGCCACTGACAAAGAAAACCACAGACACAAATTTAAGAATAAAACTGGTATGGTAATCTAAAAAAGTTAACTTCATTTGCAGAGAGTATTATTTTGCACTTGATAAACCCAGAAAAAGACTTGCACTTGATAAACCCAGAAAAAAGACATTTTGGTGTTGAACATGGAGACAGTTTCATGTTGTTCTGGGTTATAAAATTATTCAAGATAAAAACTGCTACTGTGATAAACTATATACCCAAACATTAAATGCTTCAGCAATATCCAGATTTATATACCAATTTTATATACTAATTAGGCATTTTTTTTAATCAACCAGAGGAACGTATTGCTGGGCCTGTCAGGAAAGGGCAATCTAGCAGTAGATTGGGAGAAGGAATGCCTGGCAGAGGATAATTTCCTGGCACATTTTTTGTTTTGAAAAGTGTAGTGTGGAGGCCTTCCTGACAAAACTCGGTTTGGCAAAGTAGTTTGTGAAACTTTGGCACTGGTAATACAAGGATACTTCAGGTCCTGCAACTCTTATCTTGCAGGGTCTTAAAAATGCTCTGCTGACTGTTTACCAAAAAAGAAAACTTAAGAAAAGCATCCATGGTTTTACTTTTAAAGTAATCAGGCAGAGGTTATAACCTACGCCAAGTCATCAGGCAGATGTAACCTACGCCAGAAGTACCTCTGAAGGACAGAAGCAGAGAGCTGATCTAGATGATGCTTCTGTGGCATTACAGCTGCATTTTAGAGTGCCTAGTGACTTGTGCAGCCAATGAGAGTAGAGGCAACCTGTGTTTTATTGGATGAATCAGGAACAGAAGTGAGTTGGTGTAAGGCCTGGGATACTAGAACCAGGGCATCTTTTACCATGAGTTTGACAGTTGATGGCTCCGAAGACCAGGGTTGAAGATATACAAGTTTTCTTCCCCAACCTGTCCATCAATTTGCTGTCTTTATCTGAGGGAAGCAGAGGAGAAACAGATTGCTTATCCAGTGCGACAGCAATTACAGCAGGGTATGCAGAGGGGGGCTTAATGAGAAATTTACAATTCTCAGGTACTCCACAGAACCTGTCTGGTCTCTGCTGCAGGTGGCTGAGAATCAGGAGCTCTGGAGGATGAGGCAAAGGCATCCAAGTATGCAGGGATAACTGGAGGGATGGCTGTGAGAGAAAGGAATTCCATCTAGAAAAGCTCATATTTTTTTTTTGAACCTCTGTCATTTGAGTGGAATCCCACTTGAAATACTCCCTCATTTTGGTAAATGTTCCCAAATGTAAAGTCTTCTGGTGGGGAATCATATTCTAGGCAGTCCTCTTCCAGTGAGCAGAATCCTAAGGGGGAGGTCAGTTGTGAAGGATAGGGGAGGCCAGTTGTGAAGTACAGGGAAGGGACTCACCAAAAGATGGAGAAAGACTCCATTTCTGGAGTTTGAAGCAAGTAGCCTAAGGGTACAGGCCTGGGGCCTAAGGCTGGCAGAGCAGATGGAGCCTGTGAAGTAGCAGACCAAAGGCCTATGAAGGTCTGGAAAAGGATCTCAGAAAATGCTTCCCAGTCCAGAATACAAGAGTTTATTTTTTTTGCTTCTTTTTGAGTGAGGACATCCTAGGTCTGGTCTGAGGAGGCGCAGGCTTAGAATCCAAGGTCATAATAGGAACTGAGGAAGTCTCCTCGGTAATGGAAGCTGGTAGTGTGTTTGGGCGAAGCAGGATTCCCCTCCATCAGAAACCAATGTCAGTATAACCTCCATGGATGTGCCGGTCAGAGAAAAGTACAGTTTTGTACCTTTTTCCTCCATCTTTTTAAGAAAAACTTCTGCCTTGTTACCAAACAGGCGGTCCTGGTTTAAGGGTGCATCCAGTAATTTCGCTTTAAAATGATCTGGCAAGGTTTGCATCTTAAGCAAAGCAAGCCTTTTAAGTACAGATTCAGTTACAGCAGCCCTGCAAGATGCCTCTAATGAATCAAAACCACATTGCAAAGTATGCTTTCCAACTTGTTTAGCTGAATGCAGTACATCCTGTAAATCCTTATTTTCAGCACAATCAGGAATCAACAACATTTTCTGTTTAAGCAATCCAGTAATATGCTGCTAATACTTTTAACATATGAAAAGTACAGTTTTGTACCTACCATAAATGTAGATGTTAGAGTGTATACACTGCTGCAGTCATTACACTTGGGTTATCCTGCCATCAGGCAGTTCCCCAGTCGGCCTGAGTTCCAAAGTCTTGGACCGGCGTCGGCTGCTGTTGCCTCCTCCCTGACGTCAGTGCAACAGGGGCATACAAGATGCAGCAGACGCCATTTTCTTCAGTTTTTCTTGCCCCAGATGTCAGGTACCTCTAAATAGGTAGGCAATCCAAATTGCTAATAAAACCTACACAAGAAAAGCAAACAACTTACAGCTACCAGCAAATACTCCCCATAGGTAGTAAAGGGTAGAAGACATACGTACCAGCAAGTAAGAGGGGAGGGAGGGTAACCTGGACTGCAGCAGTGTATACACTCGAACATCTACATTTATGGTAGGTACAAAACTGTACTATGTTCATCGTGTTACACTGCTGCAGTCATTACACTTGGGTAGAATCCCAAAGCTGAGGCTGGTTCTATAAGGCATTAGGGGTGGCTATAAGGCCCTGCAAAACTGCAGTGGCAAAGCCAGCTCAGGATTTAGAGTATAGAGGCAGATGGTAATGCTTAGTGAAGGTATGTACAGAACTCCAAGTTGCTGCTTCCAAAATATCCTTAGTAGGTAGTCCTCTGAGGTAGGCATTTGAAGTGGCTGTTGCCCTGGTGGAGTGAGATCTAATGCTGCTAGGTACAGGTTTCCCATGGTGTGTATAGCAGAAACGTATACAATGTCCTATCCATTTTGAAATGGTCTGTTTTGAAATGGCTTTTCCCTGTGCTCCTGCAGCATATGCTACCAACAACTGCTCGGATTTACTGAAAGCTTTGGTTTTGTCCAAGTAGAAGTGTAACTGTCTGTGAATGTCCAAAGAATGCAGTAGTCTCTCCCCTTTATTCTGTGGTTTTGGACAAAAAGTTGCAAGTGAATAGTTTGGTTTAGAGCCACACTGGATACCACCTTTGGCATAAATGGAGGATTAGTTCTTAGACACCCTGTCCTATTGGAAAATGAGGAAAGGTTCCACTGCCATTAGTGCCTGTAATTCTGAAACTCTTCATGCTGATGTTATTGCCAGGAGCAGAGCAGTTTTCCAAGAGATATATTTTAATTCTGCAGTGTTAGCTGGCTCAAAAGGAGGTAAAGTTAATTTTTCCAAAACAAAGTTGAGGTCCCAAGTTGGAGTAGGTTCTCTACGGGGTGGTCTTATGTTTTTAGCCCCTCTGTGGTACTGTTTTAGCACAGGATTAGAGAAAATTGGTGGATCCGTGTTGAAATGAGCAGAGATAAGAGGCGTGGATCTTGATAGATGAGAAGGAGAGGCCTTTGTCCAGCATCTCAGTTAAATATTGTAGTATCTGAGGAATGTTTGGGATAAGAGGGTCAAGGCTGTGAGCTTGGTTCCAGGCACAGAATCTCTTCCATTTATCCAAATAGACTTTCCTGGTGCCTCCAGAATGACATCCATAACAGCTTTGGAGAGAGGCATTGTTTGCTTGACTAAAGGAATCTTCCCATGCAGCTAGATTTAAGGTCTTTAGCTGGCTGTGTAGTATCGGATTGTTGTGCTGAGTAGCAGATGTGGGATTTGAGGCAAAATCCAGGGTGGTCCTTGTGCTAAGTTCTTTAAGATTGGGTACCAGTGCTGGCGTGGCCAGTCTGCTGCAATCAGGATCATCTTTGGCTCTTCTTGCCTGGCTTTTAGGAGTACCTTCGGCAGGAGAGGTAGTGGTGGGAAAGCGTATACTTGTAGGTTCTTCCAGCTGAATGAGAAGGCATCCACTTTCCATGCTTGTGGATGGTAACTCCTTGTGCAGAATTTTTGTAGCTGGCAGTTCATTGGGGATGCAAACAGATCCATGTCCGGGCTCCACCATTTTTGTGTTATTCTGAATATTTGTGGATTCAATTCCCATTCGTGGGGATCCATGATGTTGCTGCTTAAGTAGTCTGCCAGTGTGTTTTTCTCTCCTGGCAGGAATTGTGCTTGCAGATGAACTTGATAGTTTAGAGCTGTGTTCCACAAGGTCATGGCTTGTCTGCAGAGAGGGGTAGGAGTGAGTGCCCCCTTGCTTGTTTATGTACCACATAACTGAGGTGTTGTCTGTCTTTAGTAGTAGTTGACCTGGATGCAGCAGGTCCTTGGAAGCTATAAGGGCATTTTGTACAGCTAGCATCTCTTTGTGATTGATGTGAAGATGCCTTTGCTCTGCAGGCCACTTGCCCTGAATACATCTGCCTGCCATGTGTGCTCCCCAGGCGTAATCCGATGCATCTGTTGTCAGTGTTTGCCTGGCTGTGGGTCGTGTAAAAGGCTGTCCCTTGTTGAGGTGACAAGTTTGAGCCCACCACTGAAACTCCTGTTGAAGGCAAGGAATTAGTGGTATAACTGTTTCCAAACTTGGACAGTGTTGAGACCATACATTCTTTAGGTACCATTGTAGTTTCCTCATATGCAGTCTGACATATGGAATTAGTAGTATGCAAGATGCCATGTAACCCAAGGCCTGCAGAATTTTTTTTGCAGTGAGTTGGGTCTTTGTTGCCATCAATTGAAAGTATTGAGTCAGTTGTCCTTGCTTGTCTGGTGTGAGATAAGCCATCTGGGCCGTTGTGTCCAAGCTGGCATCCAGGAATATTATCTCTTGTGAGGGCACTAGTTTTGATTTCTTTTCGTTTACTGTGTACCCCAGGCAACTTATCTTTTTTACAAACACCAGATGCTTTAGAAGACTGTCCTTGCTCTCTGCTTGAATCAGGCAGTCGTTCAGGTATGGATAAATTTGATTTCCTTTCTGTCTGCAAAACGCAATTACTGGTGCCAGGCACTTTGTGAAGACCCACTAATGGACTTGCTCCACCTCAAAAAATCCAAATCTACCAGATCCACTACAGCAAGCGACTTAAACCTTAGCACGGATATAAATAGGACATGCTGGAGGGATAGATTTTTCACCCAGAGACTCCCTATGCTGTGGAATAAAATCCCGGTCCATGTGAGGCAGAGCACCTCGCTGGCTCTGTTCAAGAGAAATCTTGACCGGTGGATGGGAGATCGTAGGTTTACCCCGGGAATCATCTCTGTGTCACTGCTGGACAGAGGCACAACAAACTAATGGGCACAGTACTTTTTAACATAAGGGGTGGCGTAAGCCACAAAACTTTGGGCTAGGATTATAAATGCCTTAGGGCAGATAGCCTAGTATAAACCTATGAGCCTATGACCCTGGGCGCAGTAGATGAGCCAAAGGGCAGTGCAGAGAATTGGTAGTGCATTGAACCAGCTATGAATCTGAGGTATCTTCTGCAGTTTTGTCTGACAGGGACATGCAGGTATGCCTCCTTGAGGTCCAAGGTCACGAGCCAAGCTTTCTTGCCCAGCATGGGTAGAAGCTGCTGTAGTGTCAACATTTTGAATTTCAGAACATCCAGGTAAGTGTTTAGAGAAGAAAGATCCAGAATGGGCATGCAGGGTTTGCCCTTTCTGGAAACCAGAAAGTGTCTCGAGTAAAATCCTTGTCCTTGCTCCTGTGGTGGTACCTTTTGAATAGCTCTCATATCCATGAGTGATGTAATTTGTTTTTGAGCCTCTGCCCATTGATTTGGTGGCAGATTTGGCATTCCTTTTAACCTTGGCAGAGTGTGAAAGTGGAACCTGTAACCTTGATACACAATGTTGAAAACCCATTTGTCTTTGGTGATCATATGCCAACTGTGATAGAAAAGTGCCAGTTTTCCTACAAGGGGGCTGCCAAGAGAGATTTGTTTGGCAGCTGTAGTGGGAAGTCATTGGGGCTGCTTTTTATATGGTTGGGGCCTGTCTTCCCCTTCTTTCTGACCTGATGCAACCTGTTGTCGAGGCCTGTAAGGACCTTGTGGTTGACCTCTACCCTCTTGGACGTCTGTATCCTCCCCTTTGAGGTATGTCTAACTGGAAAGGACCAAATCTTAGTTGGCCAATTTCTGCTAAATCTAGGAGGCTGAACCTGTAAAAAATCCTTCACCGTTTGCATAGATTTTGCCTTATCCTCCATTTCCTTTAATACCTCTTCTGCCTTAACTCCAAACACATCCTGCTGTAAAGGTGCATCCAGTAATTTTGCTTTAACATGATCTGGTAACGTATGTTCTTTTAACCAAGCATGTCTTCTAATGACAGAGCCTGTAACTGCTGCTCTACAGGAGGCCTCTAAAGAATCAAAACCACATTGCAAAGTATGCTTTCCCACTTGTTCAGCTGCATGCAATAAATCCTGCATTTCTTTAAAATTAGGAGGATCTGAATCTGGAAGCATTTTTTGTTTCAACTGAGACAGCAAAAATTGCTGATATTTTAGCTTGTGAAACTGGCAATTTAAGGCTCTCACTGCTAAAGTTGCAGACGTATATACTTTCTTTCCCCATCTGTCTAATGCTCTGGAATCTCTGTCAGAGGGAACTGGATTCTTGGCTGATGAGGCCTTAACCCCTTTGGGTCCCTGATAAATAGTTTCAGGGTCAGCTACAGGGCTTTTATACAGAAATTTGTGAGAGTCAGGGACTCTAAGGTTTAACAGGGGCTGGAAGTAAGGAATCAGGATTTAAGCTGGATTCAGTACACACATCATCCACAATATCCAACACTGGCGGAATAGCAAGGGGTCTGTGTTGATTTAATAAAAAGGAAGTCTCTGAGCCTTTACTTGGATTCTGAATAATCCTGGCCTTCCCAATGGAAAAGCTCCCTCATGGTATGCAAGGTTTCCCCAAAGGAGTAGTCCTCCGGCGGAGAGGCTGATGGAATAGATTCCTCAGCATCAGAATCCTCATAAAAACAAAAAAACAAAAAAACACTATCGCTGTACACCTCCGTGTGTCTTGGGAAATCCACACACCGCTGGTATGTTGATAAAGACCAACAATTTCAAGCAGTAAAATTGAAACAAATAACCCAAAAAGCAACAAAAAGCTGTAAAAGATTTAATCAAATAATAATGCAGACTCCAAGGTTAAGCGCTTTCACTTGTATAAACACAAGCTTCATCAGAACACAATAACTAACTAAATCTGATCTTAAATAGCTTTTTTGGTGCCAAAACATTTGAATCTGTCATACAAAATTTAAAAACATATACACTCCTTGCCTAACCCAACAATCCTACCATAGTTGAATATATGACATACAATATAATGAATTATAAGCATAATAATAAACATAAGCATAATAAATAGAAATGTTAGTATAATATAATATAATATATATATATTCTCATGCATACCTAAGGAGGAGGGGACTCTAGGCTTTTGCATGTAGTATCAGGAAACATGCAGACATCATTTGGGACACCACGCCTCCTCATTGTCATGAGGTCATTGGTTCTCGATCATAATTACATATTTTTTGAAGAACAACATTTCAGGCAAACCAGGGGAGTAGCAATGGGAGCCGCTTGTGTTTCCATCTATGCTAACCTGGTTATGCTAGAGTGGGAAAAGACCAACATATCTGAAAGTATATATATGAAATATATTAAATATTATTCTAGATATTTGGACGACATCTATTTGGTATGGGATGGAGGAGACAACTTATTGCACCAATTTTTGGATTACATCAATCACACTAATGGTTTTCTGAAATTTACCTTTTCTAAAAACAACAAAGGTTTGGCATACTTGAATACATTAGTTAGTAGAGAAAACAATATGTTTAGTTCCAGGATTTATAGGAAAAATACATTTACAAATGATTATTTGGAATTTTCTAGCAATCATCCTAAGAGGCAGTTTATGAACATATACAAAGGACAACTCATTAGAGCAGTCAGGATGACATCTGTATACAGTGACATGCTCGATGAAGTGACATTTATTACCTCATTATTTAAGGATAGAGGTTATGATGTCACAGCCATGTTTAAAGTTAAGGATTATGTCAAAGAATGGGGAAAAAATATATGCCACTGCTGGGAGAAAGATACAACTGTGCTGTTAAGGAGATATCTAAAATGACTGATATGACAAGAGATGACAGGTCGTTTGACAGGACATGTATTTTAGAATATGGAGTATATACAGGTAAGGTAAAGAAAATCTTGACTGACAATTAGCATACTATCTTAACAGATCAGGAAATTGTACCTATTGTAGGTCATGGTCCTAGATTTGTTAATAAAATTGGCATTAACATCAAGCTAATTTTAGAGAGAGGTCATTCTTTTAAGACTCCCTTATATAAGAATACAAGTAAATGTGGAGCTTGCAACCAATGCAACACCATATTTCAGGGTGATAGTGTGGTGTTGGATAATTATAACCACACTCCTATTAGGTTTTGTGGAGGAAACTGTCAAACCAAAATGGACATATATCTTGCCATATTGTAGGACCTGCTCTGGGTTCTACATAGGCAAGACCCAAAGGAGGTTTAATAGACGTATTTATTCTCACCTATATAGTATCAAAAGAAAGGATGATAAAAATGCACTTTACAGGCATATTAAAGCACATGGTGACAATCATTATTTTAATTTCGGTACTGTTGAGACTTTGAAGGTGGACCCAAGAGGGGGAGACTTCAAAGGTTTGCTCTCATATAAAGAACTTTGGTGGCAAATTTATACCGATGCTTCCGTTTCACCTGGTCTTAATGATACCATATCTATTAAACCACTGCTGTCTTTGAACTGAATATAGTTTTAGGTATGTATTGTATTGAGTCAAAGGAACATTGGAGTGTCACATTTAGGTATACATTAAACAAAAATTCTTATATTTTCTGACTTTTACATTTTGATTTATATATTATACCAACATATTTTTATTTATTATTATGCTTATGTTTATTATGCTTATAATTCATTATATTGTGTCATATAATAATCAACTATGGTAGGATCGTTGGGTTAGGCAAGGAGTGTATATGTTTTTAAATTTTGTAAGACACATTCAAATGTTTTGACGCCAAAAAAGCTATTTAAGATCAGATTTCGTTAGTTATTGTGTTCTGATGAAGCTTGTGTTTATACAAGTGAAAGCGCTTAACCTTGGCGACCGCATTAATATTTGATTAAATCTTTTACAGCTTTTTGTCGCTTTTTGGGTTATTTGTTTCAATTTTACTGCTTGAAATCGTTGGTATATATCAACAGAACAGCGGTGTGTGGATTTCCCAAGACACGGAGGTGTACATCGATAGTGTTTTTTTTGTTCAGTTTTTCCATTGTTCGCACCAGAATCCTCTTAAGGGGGTAAAGAATATCCTAGGTCTGAGGATGAATCTGAAGAGATGGACACCTGGTCGGATGAGTCATAGTCTGCATCCTGTCTAGGCCTTTTATCAGGAGGGGGATGGGACCCCCTGATCAGAGTGATTAGGTCTTCGGCCATTTTGAGCATTTGTTTCTTAGGCATGGAGGCCTGTCCTGGAGAATGCTGTATTTGTTTCTTTGATTTTAAAGGAGGCTTAGACTTAGGTTTAATACTTAACTGAGTAGGTCTGAAGACACCCTCAGAAGCTGCAGGTAGCTCAGCTACTTTGGATCCCTCTGAAGGGTTAGCTTCGGTAGGCTGAATAACTTGTGCGTCCGAAGGCGCAGCCATCCCCACGTGGTAGTCAGAGGAGGCCTGTGGTTCTACAGAAGCAGTAGTCAGGGGCTGCGAAGGCGCCTCGCTAAAAACCGGAGAACCGGTGACTGGCCTAGAAGAGGCTTCATCAGTTTTGGGCCTCGGATGCCTATCCTTGTCTTTGCGCTTTTTATGTATTCCGGTCGTCGGAAGTTCTGATGGCATGGTATAATTGAATTTTCTACCAAAATAACGTCGGGCAAAATAAAACCGAAGTTTAATAGTGCGCTTCTTAAACCTAGCGCAAAACCGACAACCAGTGACGTTGTGGTCTGGGCCTAGGCATGGGATACAATAAGAATGGAAATCTTTACGAGGTATTTGCTTCCCACAAGAAATACAGTTATTAACTTTTACTGACATTGGTCTGAGGCAAGAAAAAGTTTCCCCAACGGGGTACTTAGCTTTGTAGAAGACTTTGGTTCTAGATTCGGAATGAAAATCTCAGGAGACTGCCAACTGGCACCTGCGAACTGCTTTTCCTTTGGGCACTGCACGGCAAGAAAGACTGAAGAAAATGGCGTCGGCTGCATCTTGTATACCCCTGTCGCACTGATGTCAGGGAGGAGGAGACAGCAACCGACACCAGACCAAGACTTTGGAACTCAGGCCGAATGGGGAACCGCCTGACAGCAGGATAACCCAAATGTAATGACTGCAGCAGTGTAACACGATGAACATCTACAGCGGTGTCCAAAACAAAACTCGCCATAACCATCGGACGTACCTCAGCCCCTAGATACACGGCTAGCAGAACATCTTAATCTTGAGGAGCAGGAGCTTTTTCAGGCCTTGAAATTTTGGCCTTTCTCTTAGGCAGTTCAGTCAAACTGGGTACCACTTCCTTACCCAAGGCTATTCTTTTAAGGTGTTGGTTCTCAATGAAAAGATTGAGGGCCGCTAAATGGCTGGGTAGGGTCTTCGGAACAAACTGGCAAATACAGTAGAACTTGTAGTCGTGGGAAGACTACAAGCAAAAGAGGAAGAGATCGTGGCAGTCTGTGCGGGATTTGACATCTGCACTTGTATCTTCACTTCCTAGATGACATGCACGGAATCAGCTAAGAATTAAGCAAAGGACAGCAACCAGAACTAGAAAAAATAAAGGTTCCCAAACGGGGTGCTTATCTATTTAGAAGTCTTTGGCACAGAGCAGAATGAGTGAGCTGACATTCAACTGGTGGCAGAGTTCTGCGGTAAGTGCAGACATCACATTTATGGTCCACGGTTTATGGTACCTACGTGCGATGTCTCACTCAATACAGCAGCCAGGCTAAGGAGGGTCACTAGTGTTTAGAATACTACAACACGAGAATAGGACATCCCCTCCATCTTTTTAGCGAGAAAACATAAAAAGCACGGTTGATGGTTATCCTTATGTGGAACCTGAAGTCCATGTTGGCATTTGCCTTTCTTGGATGACATTAAACGTTATACACAAAAGTTAGAAAAGGATTTCTCAACAGGGCACTTACCTGAGATGTGGAAGCTGAATTTCTTCTGCGATCAGACCATATGTATGTAAGAAGCTTTCGGTCTAGCGGCAAAAGTTAACGGATGCAGCGTGTGGCAAAACTTAACAGATGCAGCGTGTGTACATCACTTTTATGGTCTATGTCCGGCAGCAACCTACATGCGACGTTCAATGCACCTTAGGCTCTAAAGACTTTTGTACACTGGCTGACATTGAGTAGCTTGGCAGGCAATCTCCTTCATGTAAAGAACACTGCAACAGCAGACTACAAGGACATCTACAGTCGCTTCAGATACGCAAACTTTAGATGCCATACAAGCCTCAGTCTGGTTCGTGGCAGTGGTAGTCTAAGCAGTTTTCTGGCATACTGTGGGGTTTAAGGCTTCAAGCAGGTATGTCTAAGTTTGACTGGGCAGCAGTACTTTCAGGCCTTGGTGTCTTTTTTTTTATATATATATCAAAAGTGGGACATCAGGGGTTGAGGGGTCCACCCTCAACTTGGACAAGGTGCTTCAAATATTACTCCTGTCACTCAACTCATTTGAAAATGCAATGTTTTTAAGATCTTTGAGACAAAAGAAACTGTACAGTTTTTATAATTGCGCTGTGCCCCTAGGCAAAAAAGGCACTGGGAGTAGAGAATCTTGTAGGGAATCTGCCTACCATAACCTCACTTCCCCGTTCTAGCTGAGATCTAACAGAGAAAAGGAGAAAACTGAGAAAATGAAAGAAAGCTTTCCCAAGCAGGGCACTTAGCTGAACCAATGAAGGCCAGCATTACTAATGATCACATGCAGAACAGACTGGTGGGAGACCTCCATTCATTCTGGCAGCAAGGTAGTCTAAGGATTTATGTTCATACGTTCACTAATGTAACCTTATGTCCACTGGCTTAGATCATAAGTCAGACATATGGCTCTACAGAAGGTTTTGGCTTTGGTATCCCAGCTGGACGTCAAAGTAATCTGGCAAGATAACACTACAGTCTGGAATACTGCCACAGTGATCTAAGGAAGGACATCATGCTTTACACCTAAACAAGGCTTTTATTAAACTGCAAAACATTACATTTACTCTCTCAGACATTGGCTTCAGAAAAACTACAGCAGCCAAGCTAAACCTTAAGAACAAAAAGGCAAAAAACCCCAATGGGGTACTTATCTTTAGATTTCTTTGGATGAAGAAGCAAAGCAGTCAAAGTAATTGTAAGCGGTTGAAAAGTTCTGAGACGCCATATTTATACTCCAAGGTTAAGACCCTACATGTGAAATCCCACGCACCTATGGCAGAGCCAGGCTTAAGCTTTTGTATAAGGAGCCGGCATCGGGTCACCTGAGGGCTGGAAATCCCACAGTATGAATAATGCAAAATGGGAATAGAAGGACATCCAAGGATAACATACCTACTAAAGCATATCTGAAAGAAAGCCAAACCCATCCAAATACAATTTGTAAACAAAAAGTACAAAAAACGTACACAGTCACTAGCAAATTCCCACTCGGTATCTGTCCTAGAAAGGCAAGCAAAAGGTAGTAGTCAAGATTCTAAAGGCAGTACCTGCTGAAATAACATTTTTGTTATATATGTACTGGAGGGCCCACTGACCATTCCATATATTCAGGCCTCCTGATTTATCTTCAGGTGCCTAAGAAGGGTCCTTTCACACTTGTAGAGAGCCCTAACCAAAAACAGGTCTTAGTCCTGCCACTACCCAAGTGGTCTACACAGCTAGTGGTACTGTGATAAAAGAGGTAACATTTCACCATGCCTATGCCTTCCAAATGTACTTCCGTTTGCTTTTCAGAACATGTAGTAAATACATTCCTCATTCAGAAACAGGAAAGAAAGCAGTCCACAGGCTGTTCTACCCTTCCATGCCTCTTCCCAGATAACTCCAGCTGCATTCTATGCTCCTTCACTTACACAGACCAGTATGATTGGATACTCAGCATGGTACAAGCTAGCTAACAAAATAAAAGAACTTAAAACACTTAAGACCATTATCAAAACACAAAGATCACTTGCTCAAGCCCGTTAAGTCAACAATTTGTCAAAAACTTGCCTGATTTGCTCCTCTTTCTTCTTTCCAGGAGATTCCTGCACTTTCTTGGGCTTTTTAGCTTCCTGAACATTAAACTGTGTTATGGGCTGTCCTCCCCATTCTCCCTCGAATGCATCTTCAATGTTATCAAAATCTAAACAAACAGAAAAATTATTCTATATACAATGGCAAAGAAGTGTTTCCTGCATAAAGTCTCTGATGTTTGGTTTCTGTAGTAAGAAATTCATGCCTACATTAATATGCATCAATACCTGCAGTCACACTTCCATTTCAGAAACTCCTAATTAATCATTAATCTGCATGTAAACAGAGAAGGCAGATCGTGCACACAAAGCAGCACCAATTCCACTCTGCATATACCACAGAATATTCATATACTTGATTCTGTGTGCAAATAATTTCAAATACACACATACATATGTGCATACAAACATATGCATACTTTTATATATACATAGAGGTAAGCACACGTACTTGTGTATATATGCATGTACGTGTGTGTGTATATATATATATATATATATATATATATATATATATATATATATATACACATATATACACGTACATACACGCAAATACAAAGCATACATATATACACAAGATAAATACACATATAATAAACCCATTCTTTACAAATATGAACAAAAAAACGAGTGCTCATATAAACGCTACTTATTTTAAATTTAAAGAAAATGGAAATATTTATTCCTCACTTCATAAAGCAAATCAGCAGCCTATGCATGCTAACACAGATGTTCAAGACTACTGTAGAGTTTTAGTTCTGGTCTGCAAATAAGGAAACCATACACTAACCATAACTGCACCTTCATGCTTTCTTTCCATTTCATACCTGTAGTTCATAATGGTGTTTGGCAAGGGTACCCATATCTAAACTTAATTAATGAGAAATATTACTTAAAAGACATGCAAGTCAAGAGAGAATGACAATCTTTAGGATGCAGTACAATCAATGGGAAATACTTATCACCATTTGTCACTTGTCCTCAATTTCACAAATTAGTTACTTCCTAGAGGGCATCAAATGAGAGGTCACTGGGGAAGAAGGAACACTATACTGCACTTTTCACACAGAAGGCACAACACTACAGACACTGAAAGATGTCACAATGGAGATGCTGTACTTAATCAAAATTTCATTAATACTGTAAAGTGATTAACATGCTACCCCACAGTATCATAATGGAAAAAAATTGCCAGATGATAGTTGCACTGCAACTTGTATACATACAGACACAATGTTATTACAAATGCAGCCAGTAACAACTTTAACACTTTTGCACATGTCAAAACAAATCTGGAAAGACAATTTGTAGTAAGATGCAATATCAAGTCTAGATAGAAAAAAAAACTTCCAGACATCATGTATGCAATGCTTCAAAGATATGGACAGTTGCAAAAACATATGCAAAAATGTAAGAGGGAATCTGGAATTTTTCTTAAAATGCATCACAGGAGAAAATGATGGAGACAATGAATGTACAAACACATTAAACTACAGTTGCATTACCAACTTTCGATAATAGTTGCTTCAAATGGCATCACTGCTGCAGTCAAACTCTGGGATCTTTTCTGCAGTAAATTTCTACCAACAGAGTTTCAAAGCAAAGCTCCTTCACTTACGCCATTTATACTTGGGACATCTTCATGGCCTGGTACAAGGTAAAAGTACAGTCAGTCATGTTTTGCGGCTGCCTGACCCCCCCCCCCCCCCCCCCCATATATGATTAACATTGGCATATGGTTAGGGTAGAACTGTCTTAAGATGGATATCTCCTTTAAAAAAAAAAAAAAAAAAAAAAAGATTTTGAAAATCCCTCGTGCTTCCTGAACAAAAGGGAAAACAGAAGAACAAGGGTATTTGGGTGTTGGGTGACTGGCTGGAAGGGAAAGGGAAGCCCACCCCAGCCCAGATGGCATGTGTGTATTAAGACAGGATGGAAGAAGGGAACTAGAATTGCAGTAATGACTACACTAGAAAAATCTACAAGTTAAGCTAACATAACTGTACCATATTTCTTGAATAAATTACTGCTGCAGTGACACCTTCAAAGAAAGATGCCACATCATGCGTCTGCCTCTAGGAAGGCTGACAAGTCCACAGCATGAGAGCAATATGCTTTTAAAACTGCTAATGCAAAACCCATCACTGATCTAGATATGACATTTGTCTTGGACTGCCACAAAAAGGTGTGAAAAGACAGAGTACCTGCATTTATGATGGCAAGGGTGCTGACCCCACTGAGGACAGTTCTGGCTGCTGCAGCTCTTTTGGTGTGGCTCCCTCATGCCCTTGTACAGCCTTGCCATTGAAAGAGTAACAAGGACATGCAATAAACCAACTATATGGAGGCGGTTGTTTAGTAACACCTCCCCTCCCTACACTTCGCAAAACCAAAGAATGGTTTGATTTTCTTTATCTATTAATACATTAAAGACAAAAATACCAGCTGTCTGTGCACATCCAAGAAATGCAACACCCTGTACAACTTGTTCTTCAAAGTATATTAAAATCCTTAAAGGACACATGAAGGATGAAATATCCAAAAAAAATTCAAGAGTTCCAGCAATGAACTGGGAGATCTCTGCATCTGATGCAGATGCAAGGAGTAGCAAATAACATCTGCACCGAAAGGTGGAAAGCAAGAGATTATGGGTAGGGAAGGAGATGAGGCCATGAAAAGCTTGCATCAGTGCAGAGGGCACTGTGCCCTAAAGCTGCAGTCCTTTTGGCAGAGAAAGATTAACATGACCGTGGCACATCAGAAGTTAAATTACTCTGCATATAACACTAGATCTGTGTGGTCTTGTTTTTGTCCGGTTCAACCTTTGGGTTTTCAGATCAGACCTCAGCAACTTTCAAAAGCTTGGGATCTAGAGCTCCTCCTCTACCCATAACTCCCTATGTTCCCCAAAATAAGACAAGTCTTTGCCGCCCCATATCCAGAAAAATTTCTGACAATCACTATATACAGGTTTGCTACATGATGGACTAAGACAGATAGCAATTTAAGGAAAAGCAACCACCAGGTTGTCCAAGGAAAAGGTTAAATCAGGTCCAACCGTTCAAGAGGAGTGAAAGGGGAAATTAAGGTTTGAGGACAAAGGAAGGAATGTTGAACCAAACAAAAGCAAGACAATATGAACCAAGCATTATAGAAGTTCATAACTTTTATAACAAATGTGTGTTTTCATCCAATTCAACCTCTGGGATAGATTCCCCAACTATCAAGAGACATCTGCATGTTATCAAGGAAGGATGTTCCCAATAATGGTGGAGCCAAAGGATGTACAGGATCTGGACTGCATGTCCACATTCTAGTGAGACACAGAGGGGAGAACAGTAGACGAAGTAGAAGCAGCACAAATCTTCTCAAAAGGAACTCTGCCTACAAACGCAGTAGAAGTAGCCATTGCCCTTGTAGAATGAGGCTTTAGTTTTGTAGGTGAAGATATACATCTGGAAGCCCATGTAGATATTTATTTTCAATACTCAGACCAAGTTTTGCTTTAAAGAGAGCAATAAGCGGATCTGATTTTCTAATATCCTCACTCCTGTGTAAATAAAACCAGAGTTGCCAATTAACATCTAACAAACAGAGTACACTCTCCTTTGTTATATAATTTTTGGGAAAAATACTACAGTCTGAAAGAGGTTCATTTCAGATGCCACATTTGGAAAAAAATAGGAATCAATCTCAAAGACACCCTGTCCTTCTTGAAGGCTATACATGGAGGGTTACAGAATACTCTCAATTCCAAAATCCTCCTTGCAAATGTAAACAGCCATAAGAAAGTTTTCCAACAATGACATTTTAATTCTACTTTAGCTGCAGGCTTGAAAGGGACTCAAGTTGAAACCTGAAGCATTACAGTAATGTCACAACAATAAAGCAGATCCCTAATAGGGGTCATAAAAGGAATGCTCCCTTCAGAAAAGCTTTTGAAATCTTTAGGGAAACAGGAATCTGATTTTACAGAATGTGAAAACAGGAAATGGCCACCAGCAGTACCTTGATAGTTGAAAGCTGGATCCGTTTTGGAAAAGGTCTGACAAGAAGTCTGGGACAGATGGAAGAGGGGCTGAACAGAGATAAACTCCCTTAAAGATGCTCATATAGTAAACCACCTCCATTTGTGGAGATGAACTTTCCAGTAGCTGGCTTTTGTGAAGATAAAACATAGACCACAGATAGAATTGGAAGAACCATGCAGTTAATTCCAGGGTTTCAGATGTCTGCGAGGCTGCCCAGATGCATGATTCAGTAGATTTGGATGACTGTCCACCATCCATTTTGGATGTACTAGATGAGGCCAGAGGAAGGGAAAACAAACTTGCCAGGACCAAAAGGAGGCAATGAGGATTGCTCTGGCCTCGCACCTTCTGACTTTGTGAAGAAATTACATTACAAGGAGAATGGGATGAAAGGTATAAAGACGACCAGGAACAAGCTGTGGACTAAAGCTTGCCTTAGTGCATGACCTTATGGAGGGAATAAGGGCAAGGTAACTGCTGCACTTGTTTAGGTACAATACAAAAATATAGCAGCAAGGTTGGCCCTAGTGACTGAAGATTTGTATTGTCACTGACTGGGAGACCATGCATGAAGAATGGATCTGCTCAATTTTTCCACTAGAACACAAATGCCCTAGAAAGTGCATTGCAATGAGAAAATGATGGGAAGACATCACCCACTGCCAAACTCTCATGGCTTCCCAGTCTGAGACTGCTCTGTAAGCCAGGCATACGTCTCCTCCAAGAAGTCTAAGATACAGAGTACAGTGACTGGGACTTTAATCAATCAGTCTAGGGCACATGCTGGAGTCCCTTGATCTTTGTTAGAAATCGCTGAGATACCCCCAATTGCTTGCGGGTGCTTTGTACTGTAAAAGCTGAACAGAGAGTTATACTCAATTATGGGCCTGATAAGTGAAGAGTATAGACGGGTTTCTAACTTCCTTTGCTCTTGAGGCGAAGCATTTACTAATTAAGCTGGCTATGCAGAAAGCCTCCCTTACTACAATAGACAGATGGTAGTCAAAGTTAAGGCCGGAGTCAACTTGCGATACCTTACCACTTCGTAGGTACTCAAGGAATGGTTATTGATTAGACAATGAGAAGGGACGTTGTTTTTCCTAAACGGAATGAAGCATTGCTCTGCATTCAGTTTCAGACCGTGACAGAGACCAGTCGGTGGTCTGCCCAAGACCCTCCTGGAGTACACTGACATAATTTGGGGATTCTGTAATTGCACCTAGTTTGCAGTCATTAACTTGGTCAGTCACAACCCCTTAAGTTTTGGTCTGAACTTCTGAGAAGTATACAACAAACAGTAGGAGGCCCAGCACTGACCCTTCTCCCTTTTAGCACCCCACGGGTGACAGGTTTGCTAGTTGATGTGAAGTCTCCTGTTTATGAGACAGCTAACAACCCATCTTACAACAAAGGGGTTTACATTCAGTTTGACAAGTTTATCAGTAATACCCAAGTGTGGGACTGTGTTGAAAGCTTTTGCCAAGTCGAGGGATGCTGTGTGCACAGACTTGCCCTCGTCAATGGCCCTGGTCACATTTTCACAGAAATCCACCAGATTTAACAGGCAGGATATGTCCTTAAGGCCGAATTGGGTTGGAGTGGAAGTAGTCTGTCTTTATTCATGAGGTCCATAATGAAACATTCCATGGCCTTACAGATGAGGCTGGTCAAGCTTGTGTCTATAATTCTCCGGGTCTGTTGCTAGACCACCTTTGTGGAGAAGAATAATTGTTGCCGTTCTCCATTCCACAGGAGCAAAGCCTGTGGTTAGGCTATCACTGAAAGGTTACTTAATGTTTTAGCCTGTTTACAAGACAGCCTGGAATGCTGCCTGGTCCCAGAGACTTTCTTTTGCCTTGGACAAGGCTTTAATGACCTGCACTTCATATATTTCAGGTGGAAGGGTGGGGAATTGTGGGACAAAGTTTGTGATAAGTTTGGAGGGGATAAGGCAGACACATTTTCCCCAAAACTACCTGCTAGCAGGTTTGCTATCTCTGCATGGTCTGTGTGATACTGTTAGTCACTAGTTCTGCACATGCTTGGGTCCTATCTTTTAGACTATACGTATCCATTAAAGGCCTTGTAGTTATTCTTGGTTGTCCTTCCTATACTTTTCTCAAAGATACTCAGGATTTGACATGTCTGGTCTGCAGAGGAGGGTGTTTTTCCACTGCTAAGAACTCGTCTTTTTGTCTTCTTGGACAGCTACTTTTTTGCGTTTGTTGATGGCGGATTGTACGCCACAGTGGCTTTTCACTTGGGACTCCGATTCTTTAAAGAACAGCCAAACCTATACACTTATGCAAGTGACTGGACAGGACCTTAGTGTAAGCTTTGGTGTAGTTACCACTTTCAGCTGGGGGTGGGGCATGGAATGCATTTAGACCTTCCCCGAGGAGAGCATGGTTTGCCTTGGAGAAGTTTTTTAGTACGACTTAGTCCTTTGCTAATTCTGTTGTTAGTTCCAGCTCAAAGGTGACTGACTTGTGGTAAGATTTAACTAGAGTGTCAGACAGTTGTTGCAGTGCATCTCTGTATGTTATGTTACGTGAGGACCAGATCCAATATGTTTGCCCCTCTTGTCAGGGTATGAATTTGTTCAAAGGCCTTTTAGTTAATGTCAATGAACTTTTGCAGCAGTGAGTTAGGGCTAGAGCATGTTGCCCAGCTGATGGTAGGATAATGGAAATCCTCCATAACCAGAGTGTTGGGGAATATTTGGAGTGACTCCAGTTTGGTCAAGTAGGCTTCATGAGTGCCATGACCCATGGAGGGTGAGCTATAACAGGCTATGACCTGAAAGAGGGTCTTGCCCACAGTAAAATGACCTTGGAGAAACTCCATGAAGTTGCCCAGTCAAACTAGACTCGAAAAGAATTTATCTCCAATATATAGAAATACTGCCTCCTTTGGTTCTCAAGTTAATTTTGCAGTCCGAAGGAGCAGAAGGCACAAAAGCCTTGCAAAGCCGGACACTCTCAAACCAGGTTTCTGCGACTCCACACACATCCTCCAGTGATAGAAGTGCTTCAAGGGTGTGCAGTTTTTGGTTTAAGCTCTTAGTGTTATCATGACCCTTACCATTTTGTTATAATTGGCAAACTTCACACATTGGTAAGTTTGAGATCTTGCAACTGACTGAAAGCCTAGTTGCGACAGGTGCAAACCACCTCTGGCAAAGCAGACAGGTTGGTTTATCAACCATGACTTCCCAGGCTGACAAAAAATGGCTCCCCTTTAAATGACAGCAAAAACTAAGCCAATTATTGAAATCAATCATTTTTCTTTATACTGCAGCATCATTCTAGGTGAGGGTAGTATGCTGCTCAAAGCTAGGGACATAACTGCCTGGGACACGTACTCAAGAGCTCAATCATGTGCCTCTTCGTATAGTCCAATGAGAGGTACATCTCAGGTCATTCACTTCAACATGAACTGTATCGGTCATAAGGGTACTTACTACTGAAAGACTGGAGTGCATGCGTGATCTGATGAATCCTGGCACTGGACAAGCAGCTGACCATGACTTTCTCCTTGTCCAACTTGATGAGTCAGACATCCGTGTGTCTAAGGAGTTTCCCACGACAAGAAAATTTGTTTATGACTTACGACTTGCAGGCATGGCAGGTGAGACACTGCTGTTAATGTGCGCCATGGGTGTTGTGGGAACTGTTAGTTTTAACAGTCTTGCGTCTTGGAGGCCTCTGATGCTTCACTAAGTTTTTTGAGACACTCTCCGTACATCTTGATGTTTGTGTTTGATGTATGTTTATGAATAATGGTACTACATACATAAGCAGTGGTGGGTGGGGTTGACAACCTCTTCAGTGTCATGGTTTCAAGCAAGAGAGAGCAAGGATTCAAGATTATTGATGAGTAGAGAGTTGTCAGTACGAAGCAATTGGTACACTACCTCAAGAAGACCAGGTCAGCAAGGTTGGCAGGAGAAAAGTACAGTTGTGTACACCTACCATAAATGTAGATGTTAGAGTGTCTTCACTGTTGCAGTCATAACTGTAGGGTATTCCTGCCGGCAAGCAGCCCGAGGTCGGCCAGAATTCCAAAGTCTGGGTCCGGCGTCTGCTGTACCAGCAAGTACCCTGACATCAGAACATAGAGGTATAAAGCTGACAGCAGACGCCATCTTCTCCAGCCTTTCTTGCCCCAGATGTCAGAAGCCCCCAAAATAACCAAAAGGTGTCCAAAAAGAAACAAATACACCACAAAGGAAGTGGAAGAGAGAAAAAGCAAAAAGAGGGGATTGGTGGGAGGGAAACACCGACTGCAACAGTGAAGACACTCGAACATCTACATTTATGGTAGGTGTACACAACTGTACTATGTTCTTCGTGTTTCACTGTTGCAGTCATAACTGTAGGGTAGAATCCCAAAGCTGTGATTGAGGGAGGAGGTTATGCAGAAGGGGCAGCTAGAAGACCCTGCAAAACAGCAGAGGCAAAGCCTGCCCTAGACTTAGAAGACAAAGGGAGATTATAGTGCTTAGAAAAAGTATGCACTGAACTCCAAGTGGCAGCCTCCAAAATGTCCTTGGTAGGAACTCCTCTGAGAAAAGCTGCTGAAGTGGCAGCTGCTCTAGTAGAATGACTTCTAACCATACCTGGAATCTGTTTCCCATAGTTGGAGTAACAAAACCTTATTCCATGAGCAATCCATTTGGAAATAGTTGGTTTAGAAATAGCCTTACCTAGAGAACTGGAGGCATAAGAGATAAGCAATTGATCAGATTTTCTGAAATCTTTACTTTTGTCCAGGTAAAAACGTAGTTGTCTGTGTACGTCCAATGAATGTAAGATCCTTTCCCCTTTATTTTGAGGATTTGGAAAGAAGGTAGGAAGGTGAATAGTCTGATTTAGAGCCACCTTAGAAATCACCTCAGGCATAAATGTAGGATTGGTCCTCAAAGAAACTCTGTCTTGGTGGAAGATAATATAAGGTTCCACAGCCATGAGAGCTTGCAACTCTGAAAACCTTCTGGCAGAAGTCAATGCTAATAAAATAGCTGTTTCCAGGATAAGAACTTGATATCTGGAGCCGCAGCAGGCTCAAAAAGAGGCAAAGTAAGTTTCTCCAAGACATAATTAAGATCCCAAGCAGGAACAGGAGGAGTTCTGGGAAGTCTTAAATTCTTAGCCCCTCAAAAATTGTCTCACCAGCTGGTGAGAAAAGATGGGAGGATCAGTGTTGAAATGAGCCGAGATAGCAGAAGCATGAATTTTGATGGAGGAAAAGGAGAGGCCTTTAAGCAAAAGGTCTGAGAGGTAAAGTAAAATGGAGGAAATTTCAGGCAAAAGAGGATCAGAACCTCGATCCTGCATCCAAATACAAAATCTTTTCCATTTAGAAGCATAAGATTTTCTAGTGCTAGGCCGCCTAGCTTCTAAAAGAACATCCAAAACTTGTTTGTGAAGAGATGAAGGAATCAAAGGCCCTTGTAGAGCCAAGCTGCCAGGCAGAGTCTTGATTTGAGAGTGTAGCATCTGACCCTGATGCTGGGACAGAAGAGAAGGGATCAGAGGTAGAATCCAAGGAGGTTCCAAGAATAGGTGTTTTAAAGTTGGATACCAAAACTGCCAAGGCCAATTTGGAGCTATCAAAATGATAATCTTGGGTTTGTCCCGTTTTATTTTCAGTAACACCCGAGGCAGAAGAGGAAGAGGAGGGAAGGCATATCCCGAAAGATTCCTCCAGCTGAATGACAGGGCATCCACTTTCCAAGCAGTTTTGTGGAAGGACCTGGTGCAAGAGAGAGGCAACTGATGATTGAGATGGGATGCAAACAGATCTGAGGACAACCCCAAACTGCAGTAATCCTGCTGAATAAGTTGGTGTCCAGCATCCATTCGTGAGGATCCAAAAGGTTTCTGCTTAGGCTGTCTGCTAAGAGGTTCTGTTTTCCTGGAATGAATTGAGCTTGAAGATGCAGATTCAGATTTAGAGCGGTGTCCCATAAATTCATGGCTAGCCTGCAAAGGGGGTAAGAGTGAGAGCCCCCTTGTTTATGTACCACAGGACTGTGGTATTGTCTGTACGAATCAGAAGAGACCCTAGTTTCAAAAGATTCTGGAAGGCTAGAAGAGCATTTTGGACTGACATTTCCTTCAAGTTGATGTGCCAGAGAAGATGCTTCTTTGTCCAAGAGCCCTGCTGGCAAACGTCTAGAAAATGAGCTCCCCAAGCATAATCCGAAGCGTCCGTGGTTATGATCTGAGAAGGTTGAGGCAGACGAAAGGGATTCCTCTCATTTAAAGCACAAGCCCTGGACCACCAAAGGAACTCTTTTTGGAGGCAGGGAATCAGTGGAATCATTGTGTCCAGACTGTGGTATTGCTGTGACCATACACTCTTTAGGTACCATTGAAGTTTTCTCATATGAAGCCTTGCATTTTGAATCAACAGGATGCAAGAAGCCATGTAGCCCAGTGCCTGCAGGAATTTCCTTGCAGTGAGCTGAGTTAAAGTAGCCAAGGTTTTGAAAATTGTGGCCAGCTGTAATTGTTTTTTCTGGAGTGAGGAAGGACCTTTGCAAGCTTGTGTTTAAAAGAGCTCCCAAAAAGATCATTTGCTGAGAGGGGATCAAATGTGACTTTTTTTGTGTTCATGGAAAATCCCAGTAGTAAGAGAAGACGTTGAACAAAATGCAGATGTTGAAGTAAAAGGTCTTTGCTGTCCGCCTGAATAAGGCAGTCGTCCAGATAGGGGGTAAATTTGAATCCCTTGGAGTCTGCAATAAGCTACTACTGGAGCCAGACACTTGGTAAAGACTCTGGGCGCAGTAGATAAGCCAAAGGGCAGTACAGAGAATTGAAAGTGCCTCGAACCTGCCTTGAATCTGAGGTATTTTCTGCGTTCCTGCCTGATGGGAATGTATAAGTAGGCTTCCTTTAAGTCCAATGTCACCATCCAAGCATCCTGGGAGAGCATTGGAACAAGTTGCTGTAGAGTAAGCATCTTGAATTTTGGAATTTCCAGAAAGGTGTTTAATACTGAAAGGTCCAGAATAGGTCTCCATGAGTTTTGTTTTCTTGGGACCAGAAATATTCTCGAGTAAAAACCTTTTTCAATCTCTGAAAGTGGAACAGGTTCTATGGCTCTCATGGCCAATAAAGCGTCCACTTGATTTAAGGCCTCTGACCATTGATGTTTTGGCAGATCTGGCCAACCGATAGACCTTGGCAGAGTATGAAAGTGGAATTTGTAACCTCTTAAAATCACGTCCAAAACCCATTTGTCTTGGGTAATACGAGTCTAATTTTGGTAGAAAAGAGAGTTTTCCTCCGAGAGGGGCTTCCAGGCAAGGAGGACCTGTAGCCCAACAGAGAGTCATTGGGTCTGCTTCCTTTGTGATTGAGATCCGTCTTCTCCCCTTCTAGGTGATGAACAGTCCATTGTCTGGACCTTAAGAGGCCTGAGCTCGACCTCTGGAGCGTCCACATCTTCTCCTTTGAGGCCCGTCAGACGTGGGAAAGGACCAATTTTTGGAGGGCCAATTTCTAGAAAATCTAGGGGGCTGAACTTGTAAGAAATCTTTACCAGTCTGCATAGATTTCGCTTTATCCTCCATCTTTTTAATAACCTCCTCAGCTTTAGATCCAAACAAAACATCATGCTGAACAGGGGCATCTAACAATTTAGCCTTAACTTGCTCAGGTAAATTCTGCTCTAGAAGCCAAGCATGTCTCCTGATAACAGTACCAGAGGCTGCGGCCCTACAAGAAGCCTCCAAGGCATCAAAACCACAATGTAAACTGTTTGCTAACTTGTTCAGTTGCATTCAATACATCCTGTAATTCCTTGTCCTCTGCACATGCAGGTAAGATTGAAAGTTTTTGTTTTAAAACAGACAAAAGAAATTGCTGATACTTGAACATATGAAACTGGCAATTTAAAGCTCTAATAGAAAGAGTAGCAGAAGTACACACCTTTTTGCCCCATCTGTCCAAGACACGAGAACCCTTTTCAGAGGGAATAGGATTTTTAGATGAAGCGGCCTTAGCAGCCTTGGAGCCCTGAGAAATAGTTTCAGGATCTGCAGAAGGGTTCTTGAACAAAAATTGATGGGAATCAGGGACTCTAAAATCTATCCGGCTTAGAAGGAGCAGGCGGAAAGGAATCAGGATTCAGGTTAGCTTCAGAGAAAGCATCATCCACAATATCAAGAACAGGAGGAATAGCCAAAGGTCTGTGTTGTGGGAGAAGGAGAAACTCTCTAAGTCTCTTCTTGGAAGCAGAATAATCCTGACCTTCCCAATGAAAAATGCTCTCATCTCATGCAAGGTTTTCCCAAAAGAAAAATCTTCAGGGGGAGAAGCAGAGGGAATAGAGTCCTCTGCATCAGAATCCTCATAAGGAGGAAAAGAATAATCCTGGGTCAGAGGAAGAGACTGATGACACAGAAGCCTGATCAGAGGAATCATAGGGAATAACCTGTCTAGGCCTTTTTTCAGGAGGGGGGTGAGAACCCCTAATCATAGTAAGCAAATCTTCAGCCATCCTTAATAATCGTTTCTGGGTCTTGGGAGCTGAATCCGTAGAAGCTTGAGAAGAAACCCTTGGCTTAACAGGAGTCTTTGACTTTGACTTTGCCTTTGTCTTTGTAGTAATGGCAATATGAGAAGGCCTGAAAACCCCTTCAGAAGCTGGTACCTGCACAGCAGTTATGGAGCCATCTGAAGGAGCGATGTCCGAAGGTCCTGCAGCAGATAAAATACTGGGCCTAGTTGGCTCCCCATGGGAGTCTGTGTCGGCCATCGGTTCCGAAGTGGCTGACGACAGGGGCTGCAAAAGCGCCTCACTGACTACTGCCGAACCCGAAGCTGGCCTCGGCTGCAAAGTATCCTGTTTGGACCTCGGAAGCCTATCCTTGTCCTTAAGTTTTCTGTGAATTCCGGTTGTCGGTAAAGTATCCGATGACATCCTATAATTGAACCGTCTACCGAAATAATTCAAAGCCCAATCGTACCTACGCTTAATAGTACGAGAATTAAACCTTGCACAAAACCGACAGCAAGAAAAGTACAGTTTTGTACCTACCATAAATGTAGATGTCCGATAGACATGCATCTGCAGTCCTTACAAATGGGTTGTCCTGTCGTCAGGCAGCCCTTCGGTCGGCCGGATTCCAAAGTCTGGGTCTGGCCTCGGCTGGTGTCGCACTTCACCCGACGTCATAGCTGCAGTTCTTCGGGTATAAAAAGGCATCAGCCGACACCATTTTCCTCAGTGTTTCTTGCCCCAGATGCCAGGTGCCCTCTAGGAAGGCTAAATTTGGATAAATGCAAATGGTTCCAAATAGTAGAGAGCAAACATAAAATAAGCATGTATGTACATATATACAAACAAATACACCATAATAGATTCCCCCAGCTAGCTAGAAGATGGGCAAAGACCCTAGGAGTACCAGAGGGGAAGGAGGGTGGGTAATCCTGACTGCAGATGCATGCCTATCGGACATCTACATTTATGGTAGGTAGAAAACTGTACTATGTCCTTCAAGGATGCATCTGCAGTCCTTACAAATGGGTAGAATACCATAGCCAAACTGGGGGAGGAGGAGAAATAAGATTATGGTGTAGTTAAGATCCCTTGCAAAACAGCAGTGGCAAAACCTGCTCGGGATCTGGAGTATAAAGGTAAATTATAATGCTTGGCAAATGTATGCACGGAGCTCCAAGTAGCAGCCTCTAAAATGTCTTTGGTAGCCACTCCTCGTAGAAAAGCTGTGGTAGTGGCTGCAGCCCTTGTAGAGTGAGGCCTGATGTTTCCTGGAGTTTTCTTCCCATGGTAGGAGTAACAAAATCTAATGCAATTCCCTATCCACTTAGAGATTGTCCGTTTTGAAATTGCTTTTCCTTCCATTCCTGTTGCATATGCTACCAGTAGCTGGTCAGTTTTTCTATTGCCCTTGGTCCTGTCCAGGTAATAACGTAATTGTCTATGTACATCCAAGGTATGCAGCAGTCTTTTTCCCCTGTTCTGTGGGTTGGGGAAGAATGTAGGTAGGTGGATAGCTTGGTTTAAAGATACCCTGGAGACCACCTTTGGCATAAAAGTAGGATTTGTTCTCATGGACACTTATCTTGATGGAAGATCAGGAAGGGCTGTACTGCCATTAATGCCTGTAGCTCAGATACCCTTCTTGCTGAAGTGATTGCAAGCAGGAAAGCAGTTTTCCATGATAAGTATTGTAATTCTGCTGTTGCTGCTGGTTCGAAAGGAGGGAGTGTCAACTTTTCTAGCACAAAGTTCAAGTCCCATGCTGGCAATGGTGGCTTCCTAGGTGGTTTTACATTTTTAATTCCTCTCAGAAACTGCCTGAGCAGAGGATGTGAGAAGACTGGAGGATCCAAATTGTATTCTGCTGGAATAGCTGATGCATGAATCTTAATGGAAGAATAGGACAGGCCGTTGTGGAAGAGCTCTGCCAAGTATTCCAGGATGTTGGCTATGTTTACCAGTGACACATTTTCTCCTTTTGCAGTACTCCAAATGTGATATCTTTTCCATTTTGCGGAATAATTTTTCCTTGTTGAGGGTCTGCGAGCCTCCAAGATAATGTCTTTAACCCTTTGGGATAAACTTGGGTTATTTGGTCTTATGCAATGTTCCAGGCAGTCAGCTGCAGTGTTTTCAGGTTTGGATGCAGGGTGCTGTAGTTGTTCTGTGTTAACAGTATGGGAACCAGGGGTAGAGGCCATATTTGTTCCCGAGACATGCTCCTCAGTAATGGGTACCAATGTTGCCTTGGCCAGTCTGGAGCTATCAGGATGATCCTTGGACGGTCTTTTGATCTTCAATAGCACCTTGTGCATCAAAGGAAGTGGTGGGAATGCATATGCTGTCAGGTTTTTCCAACTGAAAGATAGGGAGTCCACTTTCCAAGCAAGTGGGTGGTACGTCCTTGTGCAGAATTTCTTCAGTTGGTGATTGCGTGGGGATGCAAATAAAAGTCTATTTCTGGTAGTCCCCATTTTCTTGTAATGGTTTTGAATATGCCCGGATGCAGCATCCATTCGTGGGCATCCGTGGTAGTTCTGCTTAGTATGTCTGCTAGTATGTTTTCTTTTCCTGGCACAAAAATTGCTTGTAACTGAATGTTGAAGCTCAGGGCCACATTCCAGAGGTCCACTGCCATCCGGCATAGAGGGTACGAATGTGTGCCTCCCTGTTTGTTGATGTACCACATAACTGTGGTGTTGTCTGTCCTTAACAGTTGACCTTGTCGAAGAAATGGTCTGAATGTCTGAATTGCCAGTTTTACTGCCAGCATTTCCTTTAGATTTATGTGTAGGTGCAGCTGGTCTTGAGTCCATAAGCCTTGTATGCACTTGTCCAGCATGTGCGCCCCCCAACCGAGGTCTGAGGCGTCCGTTGTGATGGTCTTGCTTGGTTGAGTGCTGTGGAAGGGCAGCCCTTTGATTGACAGGCCTGAGCCCACCATTTGAATTCTTGCTTCAGGCATGGGATTATTGGAATTTGGGTTTATAGGCTGTGCTTGTGCCGAGACCATAAATTCCTTAGGTACCACTGTAACTTTCGCATATGCAGTCTGGCATGTGGAACCAATATTATGCAGGATGCCATGAAACCCAAGGCTTGCAGGACTTTTCTTGCTGTTAGCTGGTTCTGTTTTGTTAATGCCAAGAAGTAGAGAGGGAGTTGTTCCTGTTTTTCTACTGTTAGGAATGCCATTTGTTTTTATGTGTCCAGCTCTGCACCCAAAAAGGTTATCCTTTGGGATGGTATCAGCCTTGACTTTTTTATATTGACTGTGTATCCCAGGGCTTGCAGTAGATAAATGACCCTTTTCAAGTCTTCTGCTAGTTTGTTTTTGTTGTCCGCTTGTAACAGGCAGTCGTCCAGGTAAGGGTAGATTTGGATTCCCTGAAGCCTGCAATGAGCAATTACTGATGCCAGGCATTTCATGAACACTCTGGGCGCAGTAGATAAGCCAAAGGGCAATGCTGAGAATTGATAATGCTCTGATCCTGCAAGAAATCTGAGGTACCTTCTGCAATTTGGTTGTATGGGGACGTGCAGGTATGCCTCCTTGAGATCTAGAGTTACCAGCCAAGACTCCTTGCCCAACATGGGAAGAAGCTGCTGTAGGGTCAGCATTTTGAATTTTGGGACAATGAGGTATGTGTTCAAAGCGGACAGGTCGAGAATAGGTCTCCATTGGTTTTCTTTTCTTGGTACCAGGAAGAGCCTGGAGTAAAATCCTTGTCCTTGCTCCATAGATGGTACCTTTTCTATAGCTCTCATCCTTAGTAAGTGGTTGATTTGTCCTAGAGCGTTTGTTTTTTGGTTTGGTGGAAGGTTTGGCATTCCTCTCTTTTTTGGTAGAGTGTGGAAGTGAAACCTGTAGCCTTTGTCTATTGTCTGTAAAATCCATTTGTCTCCTGTAATGTAATGCCAGTTTATGGAAAATAAGGCTAGCTTTCCGCCTAAGGGAGCTTCCAGTTGTTCCCTGGTAGGCAGTATCAGAGCCAAGTCATTGCGTCTGTCCTGTGGAAGTGGTAGTAGCTGTATCTGTGGCAGTACTTCTCTGGTTGTTAGGCTGCCACTGACGTCCCCTGTAGGCACCTCTGGATTGACCTCTGCCTCTTGGGTGCCTATTTCTGCCTCTCTGTGCTCTGGAGGTGTCTGGAAAGGACCAAGTCTTCGAAGGCCAATTTCTACTAAACCTCGGAGGTTTGACCTTTAAAAAATCCTTGACTGTTTGAACAGATTTTGCTTTTTCTTCCACCTTCTTTAGCACTTGCTGTGCAGGGGAGCCAAACAAACTGTTTCTCCATGGGAGCATCTAGGAGCCTTGACTTTACATGGTCTGGTAAGGATTGCTCTTTTAACCATGCATGCCTTCTGATCACTGTTCCAGTCATACCTGATCTAAAGGAAGCCTCCAGTGCATCATAGCCGCATTTTAAGGAATGATTACTGACCTGCTGAGTGTTATGTACCAAATCCTGAAGGGACTTACGGTCTATAGGTTCAGGAGAGGACAGTTTTTTTATTTAGCTGGTCTAACAAAAATTCCTGATACTGGATCATGTGGAATTAGCAGTTTAAGGCCCTAGCCGAAAGAGTAGAAGTAAAAACTTTTTTACCCCATCTCTCTAATGCTCTAGATTCTCTTTCAGAGGGGAGGGGGTTTTTGGCAGCTGCTACAGCTTTGGGGCCCTGTGAAATGGTTTCAGGATCTGCAATAGGAGCCTTATACAAGTGAAAGTGCGTGTCCGGGACCCTGTAATATCTGTCGGGTTTAGCAGGGGCCGGGGGAAGAGAGTCAGGAGCAGTACAGGCATCATTAAATGCATCATCCACAACTGTTAGTACTGGAGGAATGGCTAAAGGCCTATGCTGTGGTAAATGTAAAAAGGTCCTTAGCCTTTTCCTTGAATCTGAAAAATCCTGGCCCTGCCATTGAAAATGCTCTCTCATAGCATGCAAGGTTTCCCCAAAAGAAAATTCCTCAGGAGGAGAGGCAGAAGGAATGGAGTCTTCTGCATCAGAATCCTCATATGGAGAATAAGGGCCTTCTGGAGGATTTGAATTTTCTGACTCATCCGATGAGTAGTCAGTCGAAACTGGATCGGGGGGGGCTCTGCTCTAGGCCTTTTCTCTGGAGGGGGTTGAGAGGCCCTGTCTGGGTGAGGTTGGGATGCCCTGATCAAGGAAATGAGATCCTCAGCCAGGCTAAGCATTTGGGATCTAGAGGTAGGCCTGTGTGGGGTTTTAGCAGGCAAGGCCTTAGAAGATTTAGCTGCTTTAGCCCTTGAAAAAGCCTTGATGGGCATAGATGCAGGGGGCCTAGCAGCTCCACGTGCAGGAGTAGATATGTCTAAAGGAATAGTATCTGATAAATCCTGGGTGCCTGCTACAGCAGGAGAAATTTCAGTAGCAGATTCAGCCATGCTGTGTGAGGCCTCGGCTGTCGGAGGTATGCTTTCGGCCGAAGAACCGAGGACTCTGTTTCAGCCGAAACAGAGACACTCGCGGTTGGCTTAACCGTTGTTTCGGCCGAAACCGCGGACCGCGAGTGTCGGTCCTTTTCCTTACGCTTTTTAGCTAATTGTGAAGTCGGAGTCTCCAACAGCATTTTGTAAGCAAAAGCGGGACCAAAAAACTCCTCCGCAAACTCCGACCGACATCTAAGTGTCCGTCGGTTGAAGGAAGCACAGGCTAGACAAGCTGATACGTCGTGGTCTGGGCCTAAGCAAGGAAGGCAGTAAGTGGAAATCCTTATGAGGTATTTGTTTCCCACAAGTTAAACAATTATTTACTTTTTCTGACATCGGCTGAGGCAAGAAAGAGTCCCCAACGGGGTACTTAGCTTTTTAGAAGTCTTCGGTAGTAGAAATCTCTGGATCTGACCGACCGGCACTTGCGAACAGCTTCTGCTTCGGGCACCGCGCGGCAAGAAAGACTGAGGAAAATGGCGTCGGCTGATGCCTTTATACCCAATTCACAGCAGCTATGACGTCGGGTGAAGTGCGACATCAGCAGAGACCAGACCCAGACTTTGGAATCCGGCCGACTGAAGGGCTGCCTGAGGCAGGACAACCCATATGTTAGGACTGCAGATGCATCCTTGAAGGACATCTACAAAATAAACATCTAAGGAAACCATGAACTTCAGCCCAAGGCCTGCAAGTCATGGTGGAGCTTGCCAGATTGGTGGATAAATGGAGCTTCTTAAAGGCCAGAGGTGTCTTGGCTTCTATAAAAGATGCAGCTAAAGCTTAAGGAACCAAACCTGCTGGGTCTCCAAAATAAGTATCAAAATAACTTTCTGAATGAACATGTGAATTAGAGCAATGGGGAAACGCACTCATTAAGACGTGGTGAGATGCGCACACAAGACCTGGGGCTCAAAATCTGGAAGACAGCACTCCTGGGTTGCTGACTTAGAAAGGGTATGAGGTGAAATGTGTCTGCATTTGATGCTGGTCTGTGATGAGATAAAGCAAATTCTTCCCAGAGATGGAAAATCCCTCATTTAATTGTTCAGTTCAGAGACCACTCGTGATCTAACTAACACATCGGTCTGATAAAATCATCAAAACAAATCGGGACAGCACCAACAGACAAATGCACACATCGGCAATGAAAGCTCCATAAACTCACAGCTACCCAACCCTCTGATTACAACCTAAAGGCCTTCCACACAAAAAGCTCATACACCAAGCTACCAATGCATGGTGTTGAACAGAAGGTACAGGGACCATGACTTCAACACTCCAATAGTAAATCCTAACACTAAAGACATAATGGCATCCAGCACTGGCACCAATTTTGGCATAAACTCAAGGCCACAAAGAAATAGTTGTGTAAAATCCTACCATAACCATAGATGTCCTTCTCTTCCATGTTGCAGTATTCTAGGTGTGGGATTTCATGCCCTCAGGCAACTCGAATGTCGGCTTCTATACAAAAGCTTCAACTTGGTTGTTGCAGTGTGCGTGGGATGTAGGGCCATAAATCTGACATCGGCACACACAATCCTCAGAACTTGAAGGCCAGCAGGCAGAGAATAAGGCCCAGCATGAGGAATGCCAGTTGTTTCCAGGTGTGACTTGGAGACAACTGTAATGTAGGTGGTACAGAAAAGGAATAAGATCTGGGGGGACTGGTGTGTGGGAAAGAATACTGCAACATGGAAGAGGACATCTATGGTTATTGTAAGATTTTACACAGCTATTCTATTTCCTTCTATTCCTATGTTGCAGTATTCTAGGTGTGGGAGCATACCAGAGCTTAAGAGGATGAGAGGGTGGTGGTAGATGGAGGGTTCCACAAGACCGTGCAGGAATGCCCTGGCAAATCCTGTCCTAGCTCTGGAAACTTGGTCCAATTTGTAATGCTTAGTGAAGGTGTGGATAATGGCCCAGGTGGCTGCTTCCAAAATGGATGCTGTGTCTAGGCCTTTCATGAAGGCCCTTGAGGTGGCCACAGCTATAGTGGAATGGGCCTTGATTCCCCTTGGGGGTTCCTTTCCATGACGAGAGACTAGCAGAAACAAACAGCTTTCCTGATCCAGGATGCAATTGTTTGCTTAGAGACTGCCTTGCCCAGGGCTCTGGGGTGGAAGGTGACAAACAGCTGGCTAGTCCGATAGGCTTAGTCTTGTCCAGGTCAAATCTAAGTGGTCTGTGCACATCCAGGGAGTGCAGTATCCTCTCCCCTTTGTTAGTGGGTGAGGGGAAAAAGGTGGGCAGATGAATGAATTGGTTGACAGAGACATCATTGACCACCTCAGGCATAAAGGAGGGACTGGTTCACAGGGACACCTTGTCTTTGCGGAAGACTGTAGGGGGGACAGGCCATTAAAGCCTGCAATTTTGACAAGTCTTGCTGAAATGGCCACCAGCAGGACAGTCTTCCATGTACACATGAGGAGGAAGGCCCGGCAGGTTCAAGGGGATGCTGGGTTAATTTCTCTAAGATGTAGAGAGTGTCTCAAGGTAGAGGTATAGGTTTCCTAGGTGGTCTCATGTGCAAGACACCCTTAAGGATGATCTTTACGTCGAGCCTGGGCAGCAAGGGGGGTTCCAGGGGCAGGCTGGCTAATATGGCAGAGGAGATTTACTTTTACAGAAGAAAGGCCACTTTTTATCAACTGACAAGTAATTTAGAACCTGTGGAACATCCATGGAGCTAGGGTCACACCCCTTTTGCAGACACCATTTTGCAAATCTTTCCCATTTAGCCAGGTAAAATTTTCTGGTGGTAGGTTTCCTTGCCTCCCTTAGGACTGAAAGCACGTCCTCAGAGTAGTGGTGTCTGAAAGGGATCAAAAGTTAATCACCCACAAAGTCAGAGACATCTGTACCGGTGGGTGTAAGAGTTCCTTTGTCTTGTGACAGCAGGTCCACCTTGTAGGGTAATTGATTGCCCTTGCCTAGTTTGCGAAGTAGGGGAACCAGTACTGCCTTGGCCAGTAGGGAGTCACTAAAAAGATTTTTGGTTTGTCGTCCTTAAGTTTCAGGAGGCTTTCTGAATCAGTGGGAATGGGGGGAGGCATAAAGGAACTTCCCCTCCCAAGTGTCAACTCTCCATGTTAGATGTGAGAGTGTTTTTGAGCCAGACTGGTAGATAAAAGGGGCTTCTTAAGGGCCAGAGGTGTCTTGGCTTCTATAAAAGATGCAGCTAAGACCTGCCTGTTCAGCATCCATTCATGCTGAGGCGAAGATGTCCTGCTCAAGAGATCTGCTTGGTGGTTGTCCTGTGAGGGGATGTAGACGCCTACAGGAGTAAGTTGAGACGAGAGGCTAAGTCCCATATCAGCAGGGATGGACTCAACAGCTGATGGGCCTTTGTTCCTCCCTGCTTGTTAAGGTACCACATCCCCGTGATGCTGTAGGTGACAATCTGCAGCACCCCTGGAATCAGAAGGGCAGTGAAGGTCTTTAGAGCCAAGAAAGCTGCTGTCATTTCCCTAATATTGATGTGTTAGTCTGAACAGAGGGATGCCATTTTTCTTGAATCCTGTAAGAGGCCAGAGTTGCTCCCCAACCTGAACCTGAGGCAACTGTATGCTTAACTTGGGTTGGGGTTGGCGGCTGTAGTGGAAAGCCCTGGGTTTAATTGCACTTGCTGGATCCACCAGCTGATTTCTGTTTTCAGACAGGGAAGGAGGGGGATGGTCTGCTCTAGGGGATGTTGGTGCTAGGACCAGGTGTTCTTCAGGAACCACTGCAGCTTGTGCATGTGCATTCTTGCCAGTGGTAGCATGGAGATTGTTGCTATCATTAAACCCAGGAGACTAAGAAAATACCTTGCCGTCACCTTTTGGAATAGTAGAGCTTCCTGGAAGTGCTAAGTGAAAGACAGAACCTTGTCCTGAGGTAGAAAGGCCTTCACTGTGTCTGCTCGGATTCTGCAGCCGAGGAAAACATCCTCTGATCCCAAGCCAGGATGAGATCGGGAGACTGATGGTGAACCCTAGGTTCTGCAGAAGGGACATGGTGAAATGTAGATGCTTCAATAAAACATCCCTGGCCTTATTTGCTACTAAGGATTTTAAATTTTTGGGTTTGTCTGGTTGCACTACAATCTACTTGCTTTCATCCATGGACTCTGCCAGAAACAGGATGTCGTCCGGATAAGGGTAAATCTGTATCCCGTGAGTTCTGCAAAAGGCAATGGCTGGGGCTAGGCACTTTGCAAAGACCCAGGGGGCATGGATAAACCAAAGAGCAAAGCAGTAAATTAAAAATGAGAGGAAGCCCCAGAAAAACGCAGGAACTGTCTGTGGGAACTCCTGATGGGTATGTGCAGCTAGGCTTCCTTTAGGTCTAGGGTGACCATGAAGGCCTTGGCTGGAATGAGAGGCAGCAGGGTGGGGGAGAGCATTTTGAAAGAGGGTACTTAGAGAATTAGGTTTAGAAAGAATATTTCTAAGATGGGTCTCCAGGGACCATCTTTTTTTGGGGACCAGGAAGAGACGGCAGTAAAATCCCTTCCCCTCCTGTCCTGGAGGAACAGGTTCTATGGTGCCTAGCTTTAAAATACCTGCCAGAACTTGTGGCATGAGATGGGCCTGTTTTTTGGGGTGGAAAGGGATGCCTCTTCTGGGTGGCTTCTCGTTCCAGGACAGGAAGTACCCTTTTTGGACAATGTTCAAGACTCACTGGTCTGAAGTGATGGATTCCCAAAGGGGGGGGGAGACAGTGAGAAAGGCGGGCTGACTGGGGGAGGTGGGTAAGGCAGGCACGCATTACTGGGGCCTCCCTGTGTCCTGAAAGGGCTCTCTGGGTTTCTGTGGAGGAGCAGAGGATCTGGAATTGGTAGGTCTTCGTAGGCCCTCTTCTGGACCTGGAAGAGGAGGGCTAAGGAGTCCATCTCACAAGGGGCTTTAGCAGGGTAGTTCCTATAATACTTGGGTATGGGCGACACCAGCAGCTGCTTAATGTCCTGGGGATTTGCCCCTTTTTTTTTTTGCAGATTTTTAAAAATGTCAGCAGACTTATCCAGGATTTTAGCCTTGAAAACCTCAGGGAGGTTCTGAAGTCTTAACCATGAGTACCTCCTGAGGGCTGAAGCAGATATGCTGCAGACCTGGCAGACGCTTCTGCAGCATCGCAGCTGCATCTGATGTAGGGCCTGGCTACCTGTTAGGCCAAGGAAAGTTTGGATGAGATGTCCGTCTTGCTGGGACTGTCAGGCAAGGATGGAGGAGCTTGAGCGATTAGGTCCAATGCATACTTGGTCATGTGGGTCTGATAACATCTCTCTGAATGCCAAAGTACAAGTGTACATCTTCCCCATCCTACCCATTTACTCACTGTCTTTGTCAGTGGGTAGTAGGGAGGCAGAGAGCAGCAGTCTAGATTGTTTATCTGCCATGGTAGCAACAGCTAGGTAAACCAAGGTTGGCTTAACTAAGAATCTGTGGTCCTCTGGTACTTTACAGAAGCGGTCAGGATGCTTAGGGGCCAGAGGTTGAGAGTCAGGGGCCTTAAGAGGCCGCGTTGAAGGCATCCAAGTAAGCAGGCAGAAAGTACAGTTGTGTACACTTACCATAAATGTAGATGTTGTGTGTATTCACTGTTGCAGTCATTACATTTGGGTAATCCTGCTGGCAGGATGCCCTCAGTCGGCCTGAATTCCATAGTCTTGGGTCAAGAATCGGCGGTCATCGACCCTTCCCTGACGTCAGGTCATCAGGGGTATATAAGATGCAGCTGCCATATTCTTTAGTTTTTCTTGCCCCAGATGTCAGGTGCCCCCAAAAAGGGTAATCAAAATTTATATCTATATATAAAGTAACATGCAGCAATATAAAACTTTACCTTCATCTACAAGCAAATGCACCACATAGGTTGTATAAATCAGAGAAAGAAAGATAGGCTCCATAAGAAGACAAGGGGGGATGGTGGGTGGGTAACTTGGACTGCAACAGTGAAAACACTCTAACATCTACATTTATACTAAGTGTACACAACTGTACTATGTTCTTCGTGTTTCACTGTTGCAGTCATTACATTTAGGTAGATTCCCAAAACTATGGTTGGGAGGCTGAAGCTAAAAAAATAAGGAGCGGCTACGAGACCCTGCAGAACTGCAGTGGCAAAGCCTGCCCTGGATTTAGAGTAGAGTGGCAGATACTGCTTTGTAAAGGTGTGCACTGAACTCGAAGTAGCTGCCTCTAAAATGTCCTTGGCTGATACTCCCCTGCAAAAGGCTGCTGAAGTGGCTGCAGCTCTGGTGGAATGTGGCCTAATGCCCTTAAGCACTGGCTTGCCATGGTATAAGTAGCAGAAACGAATGCAGTGGCCTATCCACTTTGAAATAGTCTGCTTTGAGATAGCATTTTCTTGTAATCCTGCAACATATGCCACTAGTAATTGCTCTGTTTTTCTGAAAACTTTGGTTCTATCCAAGTAGAATCTAAACTGTCTGTGTACGCCCAAAGAATGCAGAAATCTTTCCCCCTTGTTCTGTGGATTTGGATAAAAAATTGGCAGATTGGTTTGGTTTAGGGCCACACTGGACACCAATTTAGGCATAAATGTTGGGTTTGTCCTCAGGGAGACCCTGTCCGGATAAAAAATGATAAAAGGTTCCACAGCCATGACAGCCTGTAGCTCTGAAACTCGTCTTGCAGAAGTTATTGCTAGGAGCAGAGCTGTTTTCAAAAATAAAAACTTTATATCAGCAGTAGCAGCGGGCTCAAAAGGAGGCAGGGTGCGTTTTTCCAAGACACAGTTGAGGTCCCATGCAGGCATTGGTGATCTCCTTGGAGGCCTTAAATTTTTGGCTCTTTTGAGGTACTGTTTTAATAAGGGATGAGAAAAGATTGGTGGCTCTGCATTGTAATGAGCCAAAATGGCAGAGGCATGAATTTTAACAGAGAAAGATAGGCCTTTGTCCATCATCTCAGTTAAGTATTGTAAAATCTGAGGAATATTTGGCACAGCGCATCTGTTCCTTGAGCCTGGTTCCAAGCACAGAATCTCTTCCATTTTCCAGCATAAGATTTTCTAGTACTAGGCCATCTGGCTTCCAAAATGACATCCATCACAGCTTTGCTGAGAGGTGTGTTTAGTATGACTACGTTATCAGTCATGCTGCTACGTTTAAAGTCCTGAGCTGGCTGTGCAGGATCCGATTGTTTTGCTGGGACAGTAGACGTGGTACTTAAGGTAGGGTCCAAGCTGGGCATTGAGACAAACTCCTTAATATTGGGTACCAGTGCTGGCGGAGCCAGTCTGGGGCAATCAGTATCATCTTTGGCTTCTCCTGTCTGACTTTTAAGAGTACCTTGGGGAGGAGAGGCAGAGGGGGAAAGGCATATACTGATAGGTTTTTCCAGCTGAAGGACAGGGTGTCCACTTTCCATGCTTGTCTGTGATAAATCCTTGTGCAGAATCTCTTTAGTTGGTGGTTGTGAGGAGAGGCAAATAGATCTATGTCCGGGCATCCCCATTTTCTTGTTATGCTAAAGACATGTGGATCCAGCTGCCACCCGTGGGGATCCATGAAGTTTCTGCTTAGTCTGCCAGAGTATTTTTCCTTCCTGGCAGGAATTGTGCCTGCAGATGTACTTGGTAAGTCAATGCTGTGTCCCCCAAAGTCATGGCTAGTCTGCAAAGGGGGTAAGAATGTGTGCCTCCCTGCTTGTTTATATACCCTATGACCGTGGTGTTGTCTGTCTATCAGTAGGTCCCTAAAGGCCGTCAGGACATTTTGAACAGCTAGCATCTTTTTGATGGATATGTAGATGCATTTGGTTTGAGGCCCATGTTCCCTGAATGCATCTTCCTGCCATGTGAGCCCCCCAGGAATAATCTTAAGCATCCGTTGTTCGTGTTTGCCTGGCTGGGGTAATGCGAACAGCTGTCCCTTGTTTTGGTGACAAGCCTTTGCCCATTGAAACTCCTGTTGCAGGCAGGGAATGAGAGTAATTATAGCTTCCAGGCCATGGCAATGTTGAGTCCAAACACTTTTTAGGTACCACTGAAGTTTCTTCGTATGCAGTCTTGCATATGGAATTAGTAGGATGCCATGAAGCCCAAAGCCTGCAGAATTATTCTTGCAGATAACTGGGCCTTTGTTGCTAACATTTTGAAGTAGGTAGTCAGTTGCCTTTGTCTGGCGTGAGAAGCCATCTGGGCAGTTGTATTTAAGCTTGCACCCAGGAATATTATCTCTTGAGAGGGTACTAGTTTTGATTTCTTTTTGTTGACTGTGCCCTAGGCATGCAAGAAGCTTTTTCACAAACACCAGATGCTGTAGAAGGATGTCCTTTTTCTCTGCTTGAATTAGACAGTCATCCAAGTAAGGATATATTTGTATTCCTCTGTCTGCAGAATGCAATTACTGGTGCAAGGCACTTTGTAAAGACCGTGAGCGCAGTAGATAAGCCAAAGTGCAGTGCAGAGAATTGGTAATGCATTGAGCCAGCCCTGAATCTGAGGTATCTTCTGCATATTTGTCTGATTGGGACATGCAGGTATGCGTCTTTCAGGTCTAAAGTTACAAGCCAAGCATTTTTGCCCAGCAAGGGCAGTAGCTGCTGCAAAGTCAACATTTTGAATTTTGGTATACCCAGGAATGTATTCAGAATAGATAGGTCCAGAACTAGCCTCCAGGCCTTGTCCTGAGTACCAACAGTCTAGTAAAATCCTTGTCCCCGCTCTTGCTCTGGCACTTGTTGAATGGCCCCATAAGGGGATGATACTTGTTTTTGTGCCTCTGCCCATTGATTTCTTGGCAGATCTGGCCAGCAGTTTGCCTTTGGCAGGGCATGGAAATGGAACTCGTAGCCTTGTGACACTATTTAGAACCCACTTGTCCTGGGTTACAATGTGCCAATTGAGAAAAAAGTGCTAATTTCCCCCCTAAGGGTGCTGCCAGGAAATAAGTGCTTGGTGTAGGCAGGGGGAAGTCAATGGGACAGTTTCCTGTAAGGTTGTAATTTGTCTTCTCCACTTTGGAGGTAGAAGCACCCCATTGCTTTGACCTGTATGATCCTTGCGCCTGGGATCTGCCTCTAGGGCATATGGGTCAGCCCCTTTGAGGTATGTGACACAGGAAAGGACCAATTCTTTGTTGGCCAGTGTCTACTAAACCTAGGTGGCTGTACTTTAAGAAATCTTTGACAGTTTGCATAGATTTAGCCTTGCCCTCCATTTTCTTTAACACCTCTTCTGCCTTAACACAAAACAAAGAATCATGCTGCAAAGGTGCATCTAATAATTTAACTAACATGATCGGGCAGATTTTGTTCCTTTAACCAAGCATGCCTTCTAATTACAGAGCCTATAACTGCAGCCCTGCAGGAGGCTTCTAAAGAATCAAAACCACATTGGAAAATATGCTTTCCAACTTGTTCAGCTGCATGCAAAATATCCTGCATTTCCTTGTTTTCTGCACATTCAGAGTTTAACAACATTTTCTGTTTAAGCAATGCCATGACATGTTGCTGATATTTGATCATATGAAACTGACAGTTTAAGGCCCTTATAGCCAAGGTAGCAGATGTGTACACCTTTTTTCCCCATCTATCCAGTGCCCTAGAATCCCTGTCAGAAGGGGTAGGGTTTTTTTGCAGAGGAAGCCTCAACTCCCTTGGGGCCCTCAGAAATAGTTTCTGGGTCTGCAGCAGGGTTTTTAAAAAGGAATTTATGTGAGTCAGGAACCCTGTAATATCCGTCAGGCTTAACAGGAGCGGGAGGTAAGGAGTCAGGGGTAAGACTAGACTCCAAAAACACATCTACAATGTCTAACACAGGAGGGATGGCTAGTGGCTTGTGCTGAGGTAGTAACAGGAAATCCCAGAGCCTCTTTTTAGACTTAAAAATCTTGGCTCTCCCAGTAGAAATGCTCCCCCATGGTATGTAAGGTTTCCCCAAAAGAGTAGCCCTCAGGAGGAGCTGAAGGTATGGATTCTTCAGCATCAGAATCCTCACAGGGGGGGAAAGAATATTCCTGATCAGAAGAGGCATCAGAAAAATTAAAACCTGATCTGAAGACTCACAGTCAGTCTCTTGCCTAGGCCTCTTATCAGGAGGGGGATGGGAACCCCTGATCAAGGTAATCAAGTCTTCGGCTATTCTGAGCATCTGTTTTTGTTTTTGGGCATGGAGGCCTGTCCATGTGGCTCATGAGGTTGCTTCTTTGCCTTTGAAGTCGGTTTAAAGTGTCGATGTTTGGGTCTGAATATACCCTCAAAAGCCGGTGCCTGCTCAGCGGCTCTGGACCCATCTGAAGAGATAATAGAGATTCCAATTCCTTGAGTTTCCAGCGGCATGGCAGACTCCATGTGGGAGTCTGTAGCGGCCTGCGACTCTAAAGTAGCTGGTGTCAGGGGCTGCGAAAACACCTCACTGAGGACCGGCGACTGGCTTAGGAGCAGCTTAGTCATCGATTTTGGGCCTCTGTTGTCTCTCTCTCAATCCTTTTCTTTGTGTTTTTTAGTGAACGCCGGTCGGATGGCTACCCGACGACATTTCTGGATAATTAAACCGGTGTCCAAAATAGTGTAAAGCAAAATTATACAGACACTTAATAGTGCGTTGGTTAAATCTAGCACAAAACAGACAACCAGAAACGTTGTGATCAGGGCCTAGGCAAGGAATACAGTAAGAATGAAAATCCTTATGAGATATTTGTTTTCCACAAGAAATACAATTTACTTTTTCTGACATCGGTCTGAGGCATGAAAAAAAAGTATCCCAAACGAGGTATTTAGCTTTATTGAAGACTTCGGATCTGAAACTCGAACACGAAAATCTCAGGAGTCGGCCGACCGGCACTTGAACTGCTTCTGCTTTGGGCACCGCACGGCAAGAAAGACTGAAGAAAATGGTGTCTGCTACTTTTTATAACCCTGACTACCTGACGTAAGGGAAGGGGCGACAGCAGCAGACGCAGGACCCAGGACTTTGGAATTCAGGCCGACTGAGGGTAACCTGCCAGCAGGATTACCCAAATGTAATGACTGCAACAGTGAAACACAAAGAACATCAGGTGGAGTTGAAGAATGGCACTGCCTAAAAACAGCATGTGTTAGGACTACAGAAAAGTTATGTGGCTGAGCCAGGTTTGGAAATAAGGAACATAAGGAAAGTTGGTGGTGAAATGCAGACGTCCAGGAAGTCATCAAAAGAAAGGAGTGCAGCAAGAAATGGGAGACAAAAAAAATGAGCAGGCTAGGAAGGACTACGGGTTGGCCAAGGAAGAATTTGCAATAGCAAAGAATAGGCCATCGGAGGCACTCTACCAACTTCTGGAAAGGAACTCAGTAAGGGGAACAAAGAAACTGCATCAGGTTGCAAGGCAAAGACAGAAAGCTAAAGAAGAGATAGACACCCTTCATAAGGGATGCCGGCAACAACCTGCTCACCAGTCTACAGGAAATCCAAGGCAGATGGGAGTATTTCCAGCAGCTTCTGAATGAAGAAACCCCACAGAAGCTGTACTGTCCCACAAACAGCCTACAATGAGAGAAGAGAAGGAGCCCACTTTAGAAGTAGTGAGAACAGCACGAAGGAAGATGACGTCAGGGAAAGCAGCAGGTTCAGATGAGGTCACAGCAGATATAATAAAGATGCTGGGTGAGAGAAGGGAAAAATGGCTCCTAAAGGTATTAAGAGCAGGTTGGAGAGAAAGGCGTATCCCAGATGACTGGAGAACAAGCATACTTGTGCCAGTGTACAAGAACAAATGAGACATCCACAACCGTGGGCAGTACAGAGGGATCAAACTCCTACCACACTGAATGAAAGTTCTGGAGAGGGTGATTGACAAACTGATATGCAGAGTAGTAGAAAGTAAGATGGGAGATAAATCAGTTTGGATTCATATCCAGATGCAGCACAATTGACCCCATGTTTGCACTGAGACAGATACTTGAGAAGAAGCTAGAGATGAGGAGAGTGTCCAACTGGGCATTCCTAGACTTGGAGAAAGCATATGACAAGGTCCCAAAAAAGCTAACCTGGGCAGTACTGCGGTGGTTTGAAGTCCCGGAAACATTGGCAGAATTAGTGCAGGCTATGTACAAGGACCTAGTGACTCAAGTACAAACAATGTTTGGCCTAACAGAGGAGTTCCTAGAGGGAGTAGGTGTACATCAGAGTTCAAGCTTTAAGCCCACTGCTGTTCATACTGCTGGACTAAATTAGCAAACAAGTTGGAAGGGACAGAGCAACAAAGCTGCTGTATGCAGACAATGTGGCAGTACAGGCAGACTGAGCTAGAACTACAGCAAAAAAAAAAAAAAAATGGAATGAAAATCTGAAGGCACATGGGATGAAACTAAGCACATACAAGACTGTGGTAATGGCAGCAAACCGGGGAAATCAGAAGCAGCTGAGAATAGAGATAGAAAGGAAGATAGTGGAACAGGTAAACAGTTTCAAGTATCTGGGAGGGGTGGTTCAGGAGAAGGGTAGCCTGAATTAACAGGTCAAAGCTAGTATCAGAAAGGCTGCAGCCAACTGGCATAGAGTATCAGGTGTAGTCCATCACAGAAAAATGCCAAAGAAGCTGAAAAGAAAGGTGTACAATACCGTGTTGTGGTAGTACTACTGTATGGTACAGAAACCTGGGCAGTAAAGGCAGAACAGTTGAAGATGCTAGAAATGATGGAAATTAAGTGCCTCAGAAAGGTGGTAGGATGCACATTGTGGGACAGACGAAGCAATGAGGACATAAGAGCAGAAGCCAAAGTAGCTCCAATTGTAAAAAAAAGATCAAAGAACAGATTACGGTGGTTTGGAGACGCGTGTAGAAAAGCAGAAGACAATCTGGTGAGGAAGACTTGGGACAGAGAGGAAGAAGACAAGAGGAATCGAGGATGTCCACAAAGTAGATGGATTGTGTGAAAGATCTGTGAGTCAGACATGAGTGTTTAAGAAGGCAGCAGTGTGGCACTGAAATTGAGAGAGTTGGCGACAGTTAACACGATACCCTGACCACATGTAGAAAAAACAAATGGGAAAAAAGGGGCTGACTATATTTAAACTTTTCGATGTGGCTGGACTTTAGAGACTATTTTAACCTTTGAGAGTACTGGTATTTATATGGTAACACTATGGCCGCTCCTGAAAGCCTTACTGCATTGGTCAAATACTACCATTTGTATTACTATTAATTTACTCAGTATAACTGGGTACCCTTACAAGAGCCTTGGGAGTAGCTGGCTTTGGAGTGTCTGGTGGGAGCAACTAACAGTCTGGGCAAAGGGTAGCAGAGTGAGTAAATCTGTGCCAGCCTTTCAAAGGTAGGGGTGCGAGTGCGTGTGCGAGTGTGTGACAAGTCTCAGAGTATGTTTGTCTAGGCTACTTGATGCAGGAACACAAACCACTGGTTTCACAGAGGGAGTTGGTGGACTCTGGACACTCTGCTAAGGACAACTCTACAACTGTGCCAGTGAAGAATCTTATTGGGGACCTAGAGAGAGCCAAACCCAGACCCCATACTGAGTGCAGTCCCTGTGTGCTCTTAAGGGAAACTGTGCTTGATGCTGAGAGCTGCATCTGGAAACACTGTTTGTATCTATCTTTGATGTGAACATCCCTGCCAGTTGTCAGTGGTGAGGATTTAGTCTCCTTGATTACTGCCCTGGGGGGGTGTCACAACTGTAACTACCTATTACAGAGATCTCTACTAAAAAAAGGTATTCAACCAATCCACACACCCAGTTAACCAATAAATCATTTGAAAACTAGCCAACATGAAGTGAGAAAAAAGAATAAAGGTTCATAGGTTCATACTAGGCTATCTGCCCTGGGGCATTTATAAGCCTAGCCCGATAGTGTTTTGCTTACACCACCCCTTGATTGGAGTATACTGTGCCCTTTTAAAGTTTAGTTTACTGTGCCTCTGTCTAATAGTGACACAGAAGTAATCCCCGGGACAAACCTACGATCCCCCATCCACTCATCAAGATTCTTCTTGGAGTCAGTGAGGTGCTCTGCCTAACATGAATTGGAACTCTATTCCAGAGCGAAGGGAGCCTCTGGGTTATGAATCTGTCCCTCCAGCATGTTCTATTTATTTCTGTGCTGAGGTTCAAGTCCCTCGAGCGCGTGGCTCTAAGGGATTTAGATTTACTGAGGTGGAGAATGTCCATTAATTCTGGGTTGGACATAGCTTTATATGTCAGGCATAGATCGCCTCGAAGTAGGCTGTATGCAACTGAGTAGAGCTGGAGTTTTTTTTAACCAAGCAGCATATGGCATCTGTTTGAGTCCCTTGATCCTCCTGGTGAGGTACTTTTGGGGTCTAATTGCTGCAGGTGTCGGATAAGGTACATCCCAAAGGGGGCATTGTATTCTATGATGGGCCTGATGAGGGATGAATAAAGGGGCACGATTACCTCTCTATCTAGATGTGAATCCTTTCATGATGAGGTGGGCTATGTCGAAGGTCTTTGACCACTTTGGCAATGTGGTTGTCAAAGGAGAGATTGCTATCAACTTGGGTCCTCAGATCCCTAATTACTTTCTCTGTACTTAATGGGTTACCACATATGTAGTAATTTGTGGGCACATTGTTTTTGCCAAAGGGTATGACTATACACTATTTGGCATTTAGCTTTAGACCATGGCGCTGGCACCAGTTATCAGTCTCTGCGAGACCTTTTTGAAGGATGTTTGTGTCGGCTGGAGGGTCTATTATCGCGCCCTGTTTGCAGTCATCTGCAAACTTGGTGAGCCATAGTCCTCCCACGTTGGCCTGTACCTCAGAAAAGTAAATACCGAACAAAACAGGTCCCAGGACAGAACCTTGTGGGACGCCACTTGTGACCGGTTTCGAGTCTGACATGGCTCCAGCAACTCTCACTCTGTGGGTTCTGTCTGAGCCAGTTTGCGACCCATCTTATGACATAGGAGTTTATATTTAGGCTGGATAGCTTATCTATGATGCCCGAGTGGGGTATTGTGTCAAATGCCTTTGCGAGGTCCAGATAAGCTGTGTGGACTACCTTCCCTTCATCTATGGCCTTGGTGACTGTTTCGAAGAAGTCGACCAGGTTCAAAAGGCAGGATCTGCCCTTGACTAAGCCAAATTGGGTAGGATCTAGTGTCTGTAGGTCCGCAATGTCTTTGTTTATGAGTTCCATGATGATCCTCTCCATAGCCTTGCAGACTAAGCTAGTCAGGCTTATGGGGCGATAGTTTCCAGGGTCCGCAGAGGCGCCACCTTTGTCAAGTGGGACCACTGTTGCTGTATACCATTCTTTAGGCACATATCCTGTAGTGAGGCTGAGATTGTACAGCAGTTTTACTTGAGGGATTAGTTCTTCTTGGAGTTCATGTAGGACGCAACCCGGGACGCCATCTGGTCCCATGGAAGCAGTGTTTTTTGCTTTGGAGAGGGCAGCCTTTACCTGAACATCAGAGATGTTTGGGAGGCTGCACGCTACTGGCATAGATACTTGCTCTTTTGGGGGGGGGGGGAAGGGGTGGAGAAGTTTACACTGAACCTGTCTGCCAGGATATTGGCTATGTCTGTGGGTTCAGTGGATTTTTTGTCATTTAGAATCAACTCAAAACAAGTCTGGGAGTTGCATCCCAGGTTCCTAACATAACTGAAAAAAGCCTTATGATGGTCTTTAGTGTCCTGTGCAATTTTTCTCTCGAAGCTGGCCTTGGAGGATTTTATGAGGGAACTTAATTTTTTGCTAGTACTGATCAGAGATGCCTTACCTTTTAGGGATTTTGCTCTATCATATAGTAGCTTCCTCCTTCGGTTGCACAGTTTATTTATGGCTGGGGTCCACCAGACTGGACGCCTGCCTTTGGATGATTGGGTCTTGATTTTGTTTGGGATAGCATGATCCAAGCATTCCTGGAGATGTCCGTAGAATGCATTTATATAGGATTCTGCAGTTTGGGCCGTAGTTTCCACTGGCCCTGGGGCCTTGAAAGATTCCACTTCAGTTTTGAGAAGTGTGAAGTTCGCTTTTGAGAAGTTTTTCACTGTGGTTTTCTGGGCTGGGGGTGGGGTCGAGATGTGGATATCCAGTGAGATTAATTTATGGTCTGATCTTACCAATGAGGGATATACTTCTGGTATGGAGCACAGAGTCCCCATATTGGTAATGATCAGGTCTAGTATGTTTTCCCCTCTTGTGGGAGTGGTGACTAATTGTTCCATAGCATTTGAGTTTATAAATTCCAGGAACCTTTGGGCTAATGTGCTGAGGCTTGAGTAATGCTCCCAGTCTATGTTTGGGTAGTTGAAGTCGCCCAATATAATGGTGTTCAGAGAGATCTTCAAGTTATCCAATGTTTTCAGGAAAGCAGAGTGGGATTCCTGACTGAGAGGGTGGTCTGTAGGATGCTATAAACTGAAAAGCAGTCTTGCCCACTGTCAGTCGCACATGGATGGTCTCCGATACTTCGTGCAATGCCACTAACCTGGAGGTGTGGATATCCTTCATAAATATGGAAACTCCCCCTCCTTTTGTGGTTCGGTCTGGGTTTTGGGGCCGAAAAGCATGATATGAGGTATAACCTGGTAGTGCTGGGGTGATCTCTGGAGCCTTGAACCAGGTTTCTGTCACTGCACAGATACCGATGTTCTCCATACTGAGGAGAGCTTCGAGTGCATGCATCTTGAGGTTAAGACTTCTGGCATTTAGCAGCATTACCCTTAGTTTCTTGTTCCTTGTGCTGTTTTTGGAGGTGGGTTTGACTTTTGAGCCTTGCCTAAAAAAGGCACTATGGGGGTGGCAAGAGCCTTTGCCAATATCCGGAAGCCTAGGGGTGACAGGTGCAAGCCGTCCCTAGCGAAGCAAAGTGGCTTGTCGAGCATGTCATCCCAGGCTGACAGACACTGGATCCCCTTTGAATGACACCAAAATTTTAGCCAATTGTTAAAATCGATCATTTTGTCTTTATACTGTGGCATCATTCTAGGTGAGGGTAAGATGCTACTCAAGGTCAGGGTCATACCAGCCTGGGCTACATGATGAGAGAGCTCCTCTATGTCTCTTCATGTAGTAGAGGGAGGTACATCACAGGTCATTCACACCAGCATGTACAATGACTGAGTCCTATTTCTATTCGCTTTGGAGTGACATGAGTGCTTGCGTTATGTGGCGGATCCTAGTGCCCGACAGGCATTTTGTGACCTTCTCTTTATTCAGCCTGGTGAGCGGGACATCAGTGTGTCTGACAATAGAGTCACCTATTACAATAGAGTCACCTATTACAAGAGTATCAGGCGTGTTATTCAGCCTTAAGGGCTGTGAATGCTCGGTACACTGACTGTGTGCTATGTGCTGTACGTGTTTTGTTTTGGGGTAGTGTTTGCTTGGATGTCTGCTTTGGAGGTCTCTGTTGCTTAGGTAGATTTTTATTTAGAACCTCAAAGTATGTTTTTGTGTTGTGTTTGCTTCGCTGTTGTGGTGGGACTATGTGATAATTGTGTTGTGTGAGGTTACCTTCTCCTCCTAACTGGTTACACCAGTTTTGAGATGAGAGAGCTTAGCCTCCAGTTTGGCTATATGGTTGCATTTCTCACATATATTTGAACCTGTTTGGAGGAGGAGAGGGTTGTCCGTCTATATGAGACAGTTGTAACATTGCCTCAAAATTTCCAGATTCACCAGCTGAACTGGAGAGGAAACCATTGACTGACCTTTGGACATGCTAGAGTAATATAGGGAACTGAATTAAAATGGACCAACAGGGGACAAGGTAATCGTAGAAAGTATAAGAGTAAGTAGTGCTTATGGTTCATTAGTGCTAACTTGTAAAATTACTTATTTGGACCAGTGAGGGGCCTTAGAATGAGAATATGGAGTTTAATTTGAGAGATAGAGCAGTTCTAAGGGGAAAAGTGAAGAGTAGACTGTGGAGCCAGGAATAGTTTAAACCCAATTAGGCGGTGCTGCCCGATGTTGCGCTATGCGCAAAAACGCACAAAGTGGCGCAAAAGAGGGTTTTAAGAGAGGGAGATCAAAAAGTTAGGAATTGACCCAAAATGGCCAATAAAAAGTACAGTTTTGTACCTACCATAAATGGAGATGTCAGAGTGCTCATACAGCTGCAGTCATAACAGATGGGTTATCCTGCCGTCAGGCGGGTCCTCGGTCGGCCGAATTCCAAAGTCTAGGTCCGGCGTCTGTTGTCATCACTTCTTCCCTGACGTCAGTGCGGCAGGGATATAAAATAGGCAGCAGACGCCATTTTCTTCAGTTTTTCTTGCCCCAGATGTCAGGTGCCCCCAGAAGGAAGGCCAACAAAGATGCAATGTTGATAAATCAAAAACAGTGGTTGCAAGCAAATCCACCATAGAAGAATACTCCAAAAAGGTTATATGAAAAGTGTTTGTCATAAGGCCTGCCCTAAGAGGGGATGTAGGGAGGGAAACCTGGACTGCAGCTGTATGAGCACTCGCCATCTACATTTATGGTAGGTACAAAACTGTACTATGTTCATCATGCATACAACTGCAGTCATAACAGATGGGTAGAATCCCAAAGCTAAGTAAGGGTGGTAGGCACTAAGTGGAACTAGGAGGGGCTAGGATGCCCTGCAGGACTGCTGTGGCAAAGCCCGCTCTAGATTTTGAGTATAGCGGGAGGTGATAGTGCCTGGAGAAAGTGTGCACTGAACTCCAGGTGGCTGCTTCCAAAATGTCCTTGGTAGGGACCCCCTGAGGAAGGCTGCAGAGGTAGCTGTGGCTTTGGTTGAGTGGGATCTGATGCATGCAGGCACAGTTTTTCCATGAAATGAGTAACAAAAGCGTATGCAGTCGGCTATCCATTTTGAAATTGTCTGTTTGGAAATAGCCTTTCCTTGAGCACCTGCAGCATAGGACACAGAGTTGCTCAGATTTCCTGAATGGCTTTGTCCTGTCCAAATAGAAACAAAGTTGTCTGTGAATGTCCAAGGAATGTAGTGGTCTTTCCCCTTTGTTTTGTGGATTAGGGTAAAGAGTAGGTAAGTGGATAGTCTGATTCAAAGCTATACTGGATACTACCTTTGGCATAAAGGTAGGGTTGGTTCGTAAGGAAACTCTGTCCTGATGGAAAATGATGAATGGTTGCACAGCCATGAGGGCCTGTAGCTCCAAAACCCTGCGTGCTGAGGTGATAGCCAGAAGAAAGGCAGTTTTCCATGACAAGTACTGTAACTCTGTTGAAGAAGCTGGCTCGAAGGGAGGAAGGGTCAGCTTTTCCAATAAGAAATTGAGGTCCCAAGCAGGACTGGTGCTTTCCTTGGGGGTTTTATATTCTTTGCCCCTCTGAGGAACTGCCTTCAGAGAGGAGAGAATAAAAGAGGATCTGTGTTGTACTGTGCAGAAATGGCTGAAGCGTGGATCTTGGAGAAGGAAAGTCCATTGTTTAACATCTCAGCTAGGTACTGTAAGATTTGAGGTATATTTATTACCCAAGGATTCTGTCCCTATTCTAGATTCCAGGCACAAAATCGTTTCCATTTGGCGGAGTAGGCCTTTCTAGTAAAAGGTCTTCTTGGCCTCCAAGATGACATCCTGCACCTCCTTGGAGAGGAGAAACTGTTGGGGAATCAAGGAATTCTCCATGCAGCTAGATTTAGAGTTTAGAGATGGCTGTGAAGAGTTTTGTAGTTGTGCTGGGACAACAGAAGAGGGACTAGAGGTAGGATCCATAGTGGGGAATGTGTCAGGCTCTTCAGGAGCGGATACCAGTGTTGTCTTGGCCAGTCTGGAGCAATGAGAATCATTTTCGGCCTCTCTGCTCTGGCTTTTAATAGAACTTTGGGCAGCAGAGGAAGAGGCGGGAAGGCATAGACTGTCAATGTTGCCCAGTTGAAGGATAGTGCGTCCACTTTCCAGGCCTGTGGAAGATAGGTCCTTGAACAAAACATTTTCAACTGGCAATTTCTGTGGGTAGCAAAGAGATCTATGTCTGGCTGTCCCCATGCCTGAGTTATCTTTGTGAAAACTTGAGGATGCAACTTCCATTCGTGTGGATCTGTCATATTTCTGATTAGGTTGTCTGCCAGTGTGTTTTCCTTCTCTGGCAGGAATTGTGCCTGTAATTGAACTTGCAATTCCAGTGCTGTGTTCCATAGGGTCATGGCTTGCCTGCACAGAGGATATGAATGAGTTCCCCCCTGTCTGTTTATGTACCACATCACTGTGGTGTTGTCTGTCCTTATCAATAACTGGCCTGGATGCAAGTAGGTCTTTGAAGGTCATAATAGCCTTTTGCACGGCTAGCATTTCCTTTTGGTTGATGTGAAGGTGCTTCTCTTTTCGGGTCCATTTTCCCTGAATGCACTGATCTGTCATGTGTGCTCCCCAGGCGTAGTCTGAGGCATCTGTTGTGATTATTTGAGTTGCTTGAGGTACACAGAAAGGAAGACCTGTGTTTCTTCGGCAAGCTTGAGCCCACCACATAAATTCCTTTTGAAGGCATGGAATGAGTGGTATAATTGATTCCAAGCTGTGGCTGTATTGAGAGACCATAAGTTTTTTTTAGGTACCATTGAAGTTTCCTCATATGCAGCTTTGCACATGGGATTAGTAGGATGCAAGATGCCATGAATCCCAGAGCCTGCAGGACTTTCCTTGCAGTTAGCCTGGTGTAAGTTGCCATTTTTCTGAAGTATTGAGACAGTTGCCCTTGCTTGTCTGGCGTGAGGTAGGCCCATCTGGGTGGTTGTATCCAAGCTGGCACCCGGGAAAATTATTTGTTGAGAGGGTATTAGTTTTGATTTCATTTTGTTGACCGTGTATCCCAATAAGTTAAACAGTTTTATTACAAACACCAGGTGCTGCAGTAGTATGTCCTTGCTGTCCGCTTGGATCAGGCAGTCGTCCAGATATGGGTAGATTTGTATCCCTTGCAGTCTGCAGAAGGCGATTACTGATGCCAGGCATTTCGTAAACACTCTGGGTGCAGTAAATAAGCCAAAGGGCAATGCAGAGAATTGGTAATGGGTTGAACCTGCAAGAAATCTGAGGTATCTTCTGCAATCTTGTCTGATAGGGACATGCAGGTATGCCTCCTTGAGATCCAATGTTACCAGCCAAGACTCCCTGGCCAGCATGGGAAGAAGCTGCTGTAATGTGAGCATCTTGAATTTTGGCACCTGTAGATATGTGTTTAGGATGGATAGGTCTAAGATAGGTCTCCAATCTTTGTCTGCCCTTGGCACCAGGAATAGTCTGGAATAAAACCCTTGACCTTGTTCTTCTGCAGGTACCTCTTGAATTGCTTTCATGTTCATGAGAGCTGACATTTTTTGTGCCTCTGCCCTTGAATTTTGTGGCAGGTTTGGCATGCCTCTCATTTTTGGAAGGGTGTGAAAGTGGAACCTGTCGCCCAAAGGTGCTGCCATAAAAGCTTTGCTTGGCAGGTGTAGGGGGAAGTCATTGTGTTTGTTTGCTAAAAGACTGTGATCTATCTTCTCCACCTCTTGGGGTTGGTGCTTGCCACTGTCTGGCTCTGAAAGATCCTTGAGGTTGCCCTCTACCCCTTGGACGACTGTATCTGCCCCTTTGAGGTCTGTCCGTGGCTGGAAAGGACCAATTTTTTGAAGGCCAGATTCTGCTGAAACGTGGAGGCTGTACCTGCAGGAAATCTTTCACCGTTTGCATTGATTTCGCTTTTTCCTCCATTTTCTTCAGCACTTCCTCAGCTTTAACACCAAACAATACATCTTTTTGAAGAGGTGCGTCTAATAGTTTAGCTATGACATGGTCTGGTAAAGGTTTGCTCTTTGAGCCAAGCATGCCTACGTATAACAGACCCCGTAACAGCAGCTCTACATGAGGCCTCTAAAGCATGAAAACCACACTGCAAGGTAGGTTTACCCACTTGCTCTGCACCATGCAACAAATTCTGCAACTCTTAAATCTGGTCGTGTCATCTTGCTTTTCAGCTGAGATATCAAAAACTGCTGATACTTTAACATATGGAACTGACAGTTTAATGCCCTCATGGTTAAAGTGGCCGAGGTGTACACCTTTTTCGCCCACCTTTCTAAAGCTCTGGAATCTCTCTCTGAAGGTAATGGGTTTTTGGCAGTAGAGGCCTTAATTCCCTTGGGACCCAGTGAAACTGTTTCTGGGTCAGCAGTATGGCTTTTATATAGGAACTGGTGAGAATCAGGAACCCGGTAATACCTGTCTGGTTTCACAGAAGCTGGAGGCAAAGAATCTGGATCAAGGCTGGCTTCTGTGTACACATCATCCAATATATCTAAAACAGGAGGGATAGCCAGAGGCCTATGCTGGGGGAGCAGAAGAAATTCCCTGAGCATTTTCTTGGAATCTGAGTAATCTTGGCCTTCCCAGTGAAAGTGTCCCCTCAATGTATGCAGGGTTTCCCCAAAAGAGAAGTCCTCAGGGGGCCGGGGGGGGGGGGAACAGAGGGGATAGACTCCTCTGCATCAGTCTCTTCGAATGGAGAATAGGCATAATCCTGGTCCTCCGATAGTTCTGAGGTAACAGAAGCTTGATCTGAGGAAGGGTAGTCTTCCTCTAATCTGGGCCTTTTGTCAGAGGGGGGTTGAGAACTCCTGATCAGAGTAATCAAATCCTCGGCCATTTTAAGCATCTGTTTTTTAGGCATGGTGCCTTGAGAGGGGGTCTGAGGAACCTGTTTTTTGGTTTTCATGGCTGCTTTAGATTTAGTGATGGTTTTAATAGAGAAAGAGGAAGGCTTGAAGACCCCTTGAGAAGTGGCAGGCCTGTCTAAATTCTGAGTTTCCCTCCAGGAGTGGCGTCAGGATCTCTAGTAGGAATGGGGGCTGAGGAGCCTGCGACCTCGGGTACTGAAGACACCAGTAAAGCATGGTCATTGGTACTCAGGGGCTGAGTACCCGAGAACCGGTAGTCGGCCTTAGCGTGGTTTCAGTAGGAGGTGCGGACCTCGTATGTCAGTCCTTATTTTTGCGTTTTTTGCTCAAAACTGGAGTCAGAGTATCCGACGACATAATATAATTAAATTTTTTGCCAAAAAAGTGAAGGGTGAACTCCGCCCGACGCTTAATAGTGCGCTTGTTGAATCTAGCACAAAAACAGCAGGCCGAGACGTCGTGGTCTGGGCCTAAGCAAGGTATACAGAAAGAGTGGAAATCCTTATGTGGTATTTGCTTCACATATGAAATGCAATTAACTTTGTCTAACATCGGTCCGAGGCAAAAAAAGTTTCCCCAACGGGGTACTTAGCTTTCAAGAAGACTTCGGCTGAAATACTTTCGTAAATCTCAAGAGCTGGCCGACCGGCACTTGAGAACTGCTTCTGCTTCGGGCACCGCGCTGCAAGAAATACTGAAGAAAATGGTGTCGGCCGCCTCTTTTATACCCCTGCCGCACTGACGTCAGGGAAGAAGCAACGACAACTGACGCCAGACCTAGACTTTGGAATTCGGCCAACTGAGGACCCGCCTGACGGCAGGATAACCCTTCTGTTATGACTGCAGCTGTATGCACGATGAACATCTACAGTTTCAAGGCAGTAACAACTCTCAAAGGGGCAGGCAGGCTGCTCAATGTTTATCACTGTCACTTGTGAACACAGAGACTTCCCTTTAGCCCAAGCAAACAATAGATTCCAAGAAACTTACAAACAGTTCAGAACAGCAAATCTGTAACTGAACTTTTTTAAATCTCAGAAAAGTGAGAAAAACGCAAGATTTTTGTTTTTTTAAGGAATGCAGAGGTTCACAAGTATCAACAAGTTAGAACAGTGCAGTAAATGACCCCACAGTTGAGTGGTAGGCCAGAGACAGATAAAATGCAAGTTTTAAGAAAAAAACAATTTTAAAAATAAGTGCAGGTAGGAATTTCAGTAATCAGCTCTAGGTTGTGTTCTAAATACAGTTACCAACACCAAAATCAAGTTTAGAAAGCCAGAAAATGCTCTTCTCTACTATACCTGGCTCAGGACGCTGTTGCAGAATGTTTACTGAGTCGTCGAGCATTTCATCTCCAGTTGCAGATTCTGCTGTAAGTTCCTTAAGCCTATCCTGCAGCCACACTACATTAAGTGAAAAACAAAAATACACTTAGCTTGACAAACATTTTAAGAACTACACTGCTTTTATAAGCATGCTATACCTGTGATTGCTACAGTTTTATAAATACACTACATATATCTTGAGAACTATAAAAATTGTTTCTGCTCAATATTCCCTCCAGTCCAGCAATTTAAGAGAGAGAAACTCAGAAAACAGAAGAGCGCACATACTTTAGTAGGACATGGAACTGGCAAAACAATAAGCACTACTGCTTCTCAGCTCATAAGCCAATAATCAAAACCTGGCCTCTGGATAATGCATGAGGAAGAGTCTGATGTCTGCATTTCCTTTGACTATTGAATATGTACTTTCAAAGGGAACTCCTTTCCATAGCCAAAGAAATGCCCGACTGTCACACTGAACTGCCCACAAGTTTCTACCATGGAGCTTTTCTGCAATACTTGACTGTTACGGAGCTTGTGGCTTACAGAGATTAACAAACTTAAAATCAGACTATGCCTCCTATACTCCCATAACTTTCAACAATTACATTATTCAAAAAACAGCACTTCTCTAATGCTAAGGATAGGATTCCTGGGATTCCCACGCAAATAAGAATATGTTATGCACATACAGATATGGGTACACATCAAAGTTAACAGTTAAAGAATGCATCTCACTGCATATCAATGTGTATCAACAGACTTGCAAACACTTGATGCAGCCAAGATTTACTTTTGTGCATCTGTTGGTGGCACCCTGCTTCTGTGAAGTACAGCATATACATTTTTTGAGACACAAAGCACTTATGTAACATCTAAGAGATCACTTTTTTTGTGTGTAGCTCAACAGAGGCTTATTCCGACAATGTACTAAAACTAACAAAACTAAATGGTAGGTCATAAGACCGAGGGTTACAGTCAAGTAGAGAACAAAGTTATGTTCACGAAACAGATAAAGAAATTCAGAGTACACAACACAAAGTGAATATCCACTTCAAAAACACAACTGGGTACTAATCAGAAATCTAATTTTATTTTTTTTCTGTAGTTCATATAGCTTTACATGCTCCATGTACTACCAGTTACAGATAGAAAAAAAAGGTGTAGAAGAGTCAAATGTTTTACAACTTTGAAAACTAACACACTTAATGGCGTCAAAGAGTTTCTGTAGTGCATGGAGTTTTAGCTGGTCCGATGTACTACAAACAGAAGAGAAACCTAACCAAAAAAAAAAAAAAAAAAGTGTTTTACACTAATGCATGCTGTAATACACTTGGCTCCGCTACACAAGCGGCAACCAGAAGCTAAATAAATTATTCTGTAAAGACTGTAAAAACAGGCGGTGGTGCAACGGTTAGCGTCGTCACCTCACAGCAAGAGGTTCTCCAGTTAGATTTTCGGCTGCAGCACCTTGTGTGTGGAGTCTGCATGTCCTCCTCGCGGTCGAGTGACGCTAAAGACATGCAGGTAGGTGCGAGTGTGAATGGACATGTCTTCTTTGAAGGCTGGGCGTCGGGCTGGCAACTCGGCACCATAAAAATCCACTGCCAATCATAAGCAGACCTGAGTTCCACTGTGGCAACCCGTAACCGGGAAAAGTCAAAAGGCCGTGCTTAAAGCAGTTTGAGTTTCTCACCACTGCTCTGCAGTACTTGACATTTATGCTTCAGCATGAGACTAGCGCTTAAACTCTAAAAACTGCTCAACAAAGTTGTCCTTCCTAAATTCAAAATATAATCATGGCGCTCCAATCACATGACTAATTACATACAAAGGTATATTACTGTGAAAAATGTAACCGTTCTAACAGTGCTAAGCAGTCTGCCAGGAACCATGCTGTAATTTGTTAGCATTTTTTTTTGTCATTTAACAGTGCAGCTTTCAGATGTTGAACTATGTAAATATTCTGCCTTAGTTACTGCAACTTTTTACTGGACACTGGTAACACGACTGCTGCCGCCACTGTTTTTTTGCCAGCACTGCTTTCCACTTAACTGCTGTCTGACAGCTGGCTGCACTTATGTTCTAGTGCGTTTGCCTGCCTTCTAAGGATATGAGGAGGTGATAGCTGCCTTCATACTTGCTTTCCAGTACACCGGGGAATCTTGTGTGGATTTTGTTTAAACTTGCATCTTGGGATCCAAATTTCCTCTCTCATGCTACAACTGCTAAACTGTTTATAGAACTGATGTGCCCTGAACTTCACTTCATAGCTTCTCAATCAATTAATGACACTTATAAAAAATTAGCACTATTAACCTGCACCACTGACAAAATACGAGAATGTAAATTACTTCAAATTTTCTGAACTAAAAGAAGTCTGCAACTACCTTTAAATGCAATTCATCACATTTTCTCTAGCAGTCACTTCACATTGGATAAGAGTGCTGCTTTGGAGATTTTAGCAGCATGACAGTGGGATCCAAGGATTTAGGGGCCAATGGTTTTCTGAGGATCCCATGAAGCCATGGTGGAAGCAAAGGTCTTCAGATATTAGGTAGGGGATCTCTTGAGATTCCAAAGGAGGCTTGGGATGTTTACTGATGGTTGAAGCCCCTGATGAAGTAGATAAAGAAGCAATCCCTTAAGCAATGGTTTATTTCTTCCATCAGAAATTGCTCTAGAGTTGAATACAGCAATCAATATTCAGGTGTGTCACTTCCAGGTAATAAGTGCACTCCCCGTGAGCATCAGAATTTGGAATTTTGTGCCCAAAGGAAGTGCTTTTTTTTTTTTTTTTTAAGCTGGTTGGTTTCTCAGCCATAACTAACAATACTAGTTAATTACTAGCAACCAATGGTATGAAGAGCACCCTAAAAAGGGTTGGAAAGAAAAAAGAAAGAAAAAGACTGGTACTAAATTGTATGCAAGGAAAAGAAAAGTTGTGTATACTTAACATAAATGTAGACGTTCAAGTGTATTAACTGTTGCAGTCATCACACACCTGGGTTATCTGCCTGCAGGTAGCCCTCAGTCAATCCGAAAACCAGAGTCTTGGGATTTCTGCTTCTGATGCTGTCGCTTCTTCCACGACGTCAGGTTGCCAAGGGTATAAAACATGCAGCAGACGCCACTTCAGTTTTTCTTGCCCCAGATGTCAGGAGCCCCCAAAATAGGAAGCAATTACATGGTGTGGAACACCTCCAATAAAAAGTGAATATCACGGCCATAAGATATCACCAAAAAAGAGGATGCGTAGAAAGTATAGAAAAGTCAGGAGGCTGGTGGGAGGGTAACCAGGACTGCAACAGTGAATACACTTGAACATCTATATTTAGGTTAAATGTACACAACTGTACTATGTTCTTAGTGTTTCACTGTTGCAGTCATCACACTTGGGTTGATTCCCAAAGCTGAGGAAGGGAGGAGGCAGTCAATAAGTATTAGGGCTGGCTAGCAAGCCTTGCAAGACTGCTGTAGCAAATCAGCTCGGGATTTAGTAAAGATAGGCAAGTGGTAATGCTTGGTGAAGGTATGTACAGAACTCAAGGTTGCAGCTTCCAGGATGTCCCTGGTAAGGACTCCCCTGAGAAAAGCTGTAGAAGTTGAGGTAGCCCAAGTGGAATGAGTTCCGATTCCCTGTGGGGTAGGCTTTCCATGGTGTTTGTGGCAGAAATGGATGCAGTGTGCTATCCATTTGGAGATGGTTTGCTTTGAAATGGCCTTGCCCTGTGCCCCTATAGCAAAGCTGACTAGCAGCTGGTCAAATTTTCTGAAAGGTTTAGCCCCAGTCAAGGTAGAACCTAAGCCGCCTGTGCACGTCCAAGTAGTGCAACAGCCTTTCCCCCTTTATTCTGAGGAATAGGAAAAAGGTTGGTAAATGGATGGATTGGTTTAAAGCCACACTGGATACCACCTTGGGCATAAATGATGGGTTAAGTCCTGAGGGAAACCCTATCCGCATGGAAGACAATGAAGGGTTCCACAACCATAAGGGCCTGCAACTCACTCTTCTTGCTGAAGTGATGGCTAGAAGTAAGGCTGTTTCCCAAGAGGAGAATTTTAACTCTGCTGTAGCAGTAGGCTCAAAGGGGGGGTGAGCTTCTCTAGTACAAAGAGAAGGTCCCAGGCTGGAGTGGGAGCTTTCCTTGGGGGGGGGGGGGGGCAGTCAGATTGCTAGCTCCTCTCAAGAACTGTTGGACCAGAGGGTGAGAGAAGAGGAGTGTCTCAGTATTGTAATGAGCCGAGATGGCAGAGGCATGAATCTTAACAGAAGAGAAGGATAGGCCTTTGTGGAGCAGTTCTGCTAGATAATCTAGGATTTGAGGTAAGGGGGGCATGGTTGTGTCCTTTCCCTTAGACTGGCTCCAAGAACAGTATCTTCTTCCACTTTTCTGAATAGGATTTCCTAGTACCAGGCCTCAAGATGACATTCTGCTCCTGTTTGCTGAGGGTTGCTGGTGATGTATTCATGGAATGAGCTAGGCTGCTAGGTTCAGGGTTTGGAGCAGAGGGTGCAAAATCTGGACCTCCTGCTGGGACAGCAGGGAAGGGGTCGGATGCAGGTGCCAGGGTGGCACTGCTGTCAGACTGCAAAGTGGGTACCAGTGCTGGCGTGGTCAGTCTGGTTCAATCAGGATTGTCCTTGGCCTGTCCTGTTTGATCTTGGGTAGTACTTTCGAGAGGAGAGGCAGAGGTGGAAAGGCATAGATTGAGAGGTTTTCCCATGTAAAGGATAAGGTATCCACTTTCCATGCTTGGCTGTGGGGAGTTCTGGTGCAAAATTTGCTCAATTGATGGTTCTGAGGAGAAGCAAAGATATCTACCTCTGGTATCCTCCAACTGTGGATTACAAGCTTGAAGGAGTCGGGTTCCAGTTTCCACTCGTGTGGGTCCATTACATTTCTGCTTAAATCATCTGCCAGTGAATTTTGTTTGCCTTGCAGAATTGAGCTTGCAGATGCACTTGATTGCTCAAGGCTGTGCTCCACACAGCCATGGTTAACCTGCAGAGTGGGTAGGAATGAGTTACCCCCTGCTTGTTTACGTACCACAACTGTGGTGTTGTCTGTCTTTATCAAGACCGGTCCTGGAAGGATAAGGTATTTGAAGGCTGTCAGTGCATTCTGTATAGCGAACGTTTCTTTTTAACTGATATGCAGGTGCATTTGTCTTGGGCTCCATTTGCCTGCCATGTGAGCCCCTCATGCACAGTCTGATGAGTCTTGTTGTCAGGGTTTGGGTGGTGGGGGTTGAGTGAAAGGGAGTGCCTTGCTGTGGCAGCATGCCTCTGCCCAACAAAGGAACTCTGTCCTTAGCCAAGGAATGATAGGAATCACTGTTTCCAGGTCCTGAGAATGTTGACACCAGAGACTTTTCAAGTACCACTGAAGTTTCCTCATATGCAGTCTTGCATATGGAATTAGGAAAATGCATGAGGCCATGAACCCTAAGGCTTGCAGTATTTTTCTTGCAGATAGCTGGATTTGGGTGGCCAGTATTCTTTCAAATAAACTGTTTTTTCTGTAGTGGTGAATGCCATCTGGGAAACTATTCAAGCTTGCTCCCAGGAATAAAATTTGTCTGGGCACCAGATGCATTTTCTCTTCATTGATGGTATACCCCAAAGAAGTTAGGAGTCTCTTTACAAATGTCAAGTGCTGAAGTAGCAATTCTTGACTGTCCGCCTGAATCAGGCAATTGTCCAAGCATAGGTAAATTTGAAGTTTTCTCTGCCTGCAGTACGCAAGGGCTGGAGCCAGGCATTTTGTGAATACCATGGGTGCAGTAGATAAGCCAAAGGGAAGTGCAGAGACCTGATATCGCATAGAACCTGCCCCGAAATGCAGATATTTCCTGCAAGATTCCCTTATGGTGAAGAGCAGACAAGCTTCCTTTAAGTCTAGGGTGACCAGCCAGGAGTCCTTTGGCTAGCATAGGAAGCAGCTGCTGGAGAGTAAGCATTTTGAATTTTGGTACCACCAGGAATGTGTTGAGAATTGACAGATCCAGGATTGGGTGCCAGAAAGAGTATGGATTAGAAACCCTGCCCCCTCTGCTCTGAACAGGTTGAAAAGCCCTGATACTGAGAAGAGAAAGTACTTGCTTTTGGGCCTATGCCCACTGGATTGGGAGGAGGTCTGGCAATCTGCTTGGGGATGACGCTGAGTAGACGTAGAATCTGTAACCCTGGGATACAATGTTTAAGACCCATCTGTCCTGGGTAATTTACTTCTAGTTTTTTGCATGTAGGACGAGTTTACCTCCTAAGAGTGCAAGTACTTGGGCATGGCTGGGAAGGATGAAGAACAAGTCATTGTGAACTTTTTCCATAAGAAGGGGGCTTACCACTCCCTGTTTTGGAGGTGAAAGCACTCCATTGTTTAGATCTGAGCATACCCTGAGACTGTAGTCTTGGTGGTCTGCTGCCCCTGGGTTTGGACCGAGAAGGTCTGGGAGGGACTGGAAAGAACCAGTTTTTTGAAGGCCAATGCCTACTGAATCTAGGTGGCTGCACCTTTAGGAAACTAAGAGTTTGCATAGATTTAGCTTTTTCCTCCATCTTGTTAAGAACTTCTTCTACTTTAGTACCAAACAAACATTCTTGGCTTAATGGAGCATCTCGTAATTTTGCTCTGACATGGTCTGGCAAGGTTTGATCCTTCAAGCCAAGCATGCCTTCTAAAAACAGACCCAGTGACAGCAGCCCTGCAAGATGCTTCTAAGGCATCAAAACCACACTACAAAGAATGTTTTCCAATTTGGTTTGCAGAATGCATCAACTCTTGTAAATCTTTATGTTGTGCGCAATCAAGAATCAACACCATTTTTTGTTTACTTAGTTCCATAACATGCTGCTGGTACTTCAACATGTGAAACTGGCAATTTAAAGCCCTGATGTCAAGAGTTGCAGAGGTATATACCTTCTTCCACAATTTGTGTAAAGCCCTGGAATCCCTGTCCGGAGAGTTTTTGCCTGTAGTAGCCTTAATACCTTTAGGTCCCTGGGAAATGGTCTTTGGATTTGCAGTGGGATTTTTAAATAGAGAGTCATGTACTTTGTAGTTCCTGTGAGGCTTTCTAGGAGCTGCTGGCAAAGTATCAGGGGTAACACTGGATTCCATGAAGACATCTACAATTTTCATATCAAGGGGGATTGCTAGAGGCCTGTGCTGAGGCAAGTTTCAAACTTCCCAGGGTCTCTTTTAGGACTGTAGGTAGTCCTGGCACTCCCAACGGAAATGCTCTGAGGGTATGCAGGGTTTCACCGAAAGAAAAGTCCTCGTGGGGGTGCAAAGGGAATGGAATCCTCTGCATCTGAATTCTCATAGGTACATAAAGGCATGTCCTGGTAATCTGAGGGGTCAGAGTCATCGGACTTGTGGTCTGCAGAATCGGAAGGAAAATCAATTTGTCTTTTAGAGGGGGAAGGCTGGCTTCCCCTAATTAAGGTAAGCAGGTCTTCAGCCATTCTAAGCATTTGTTTCTGTGGCATGGGAGCTTGAGAATGCACTTTGGTCATCAAGTTTCCTAGGCGTAGTGCGAACTCTGGGCCTGAGAAATTTGGTAGTTTTATTCAGAAATGAAGTAGTCTGTTTAATACGAACATTGGAAGGTCTGAACATACACTCAGAAGCCGGTGACTGCACAGCGGCTCCGGACCCATCTAAGGCATCCAAAGGTTCCATAGTAAAAAAGCATCTCATGGCATACTGGACTCTGAATGGGTCTCAATAGAGGCCTGCGAATCTGTATAAGCAGGCATCAGGGACTGCTAAAGCACCTCACTGAGTACTGGCGACTAGTTTAACGGAAGCATCGTCGGCACTTTTGGACCAATGTGGTCTGTCTCTGTCTTTATCCTTACGTTTTTTTCGGAAGATTGGTAGTCAGATGGCTTATCAAAGCCATTTTGGAATACAGAGAACAAGAGCGAAAGAATTTAGCGACAAAGATAGCCCAACGCCGAATAGTTCAGGCGTTGAACAGGGCACAAAACCAACAGTGAGGAACGTCGTGGTCTGGGCCTAAACAGGTGACTCAGTAAGAATGAAAATCTGAGGCATTTGCTTTCCACAGGCAAGACAATTAACTTTTTCTGACATCGGTTAGAGCAAGAAAACAGGATCTCCAATGGGGTACTTCGCTTTAGAAGACTTCAGGGTCTGAAACTAACGAAAATTTCAGGTAGCGACCGACCGGCACTTGGGAACTGCTTCTGCTTCGGGCTCCGCTTGGCAAGAAAAGCTGATGAAATGGCGTCTGCTGCATATTTCATAGCCCTGATGACCTGACGTCATGGAAGAAGCAACAGCATTCGATGCAAAAATCCCAAGACTCTGGTATTCGGTCCGACAGAGCTACCTGCAGGCAGATAACCCAAGTGTGATGACTGCAACAGTCAAACACAAAGAACATCTACCAAAAGGTAGTAAAAAGTAAACTGCAGGATAAAATACCCAAGAAACTCAAAAACAGGAGGGGGAAGATAGCAGAAAAATTATAAACAGAAGTTTTTCTAAATAACTACTCAAAGACTTTGTATTAACTGAAACAAGCTCCTGAGAGGATCTGCATCTGCGTGAGACTGCAGCAAAAAGATCTGAGTATTTGCAGGTTGAATGAGGCTTTGGCAGGGGGAAGAGCTCAAAAGTTGGATCCGTAACCCATACGTTGAGGAATGATGAAAAGGACATAATCACATAAAATACTAGTACACTTTGGCCAGCTTGTGTGTGAAATATATCGGGTAGAACAGAAAATCATCTTCGGGTCAACTGTATACAGTGTATGCATGCTGGCACACCACCCCCACCAGAGTCTGGACTTTTTAGTTTGATTTTTCAACTGGTTGCTAGATGTTATTCATTAAACCACGGTAATTAGCTTAATTTAAAAACTGGCTTCATGTTGCGACGTCGTATGAAGGTACTTCTTATGGTGCAAATTACAAATGCATTGAAAAGTTTTTAAACACAATGCAGTAGATGTTACAGCTGCAGTGATCACTGCAGCTGGGATCACTGTAGATGCTACAGTGATCCCACTGTATTAGCCAGCTGTTATATCCTAGACAGGATATAACCCATGTAGCCATAGCTGCTGCAGCTGGGCAGTCCTGAGGTAAATATTTGGCTTTCCAGTCACAGATCCAAGTTATGCTTTAATACAGACAGGGATGATGTCAATTTTACATGGAGGGAGAGTCTGTTCCAGAACAGCGGTACCCTCTGCAAGATATACCTGTCCCTCCAAACCATTATGTTGCTGTTGCAGAAGAGGTTTAGATCCCTAAACCAAGTGTCTCTGATACCATTTCACTTGCTGATGTGCAATAAATCCATCAGTACTTGAGAGGATGGCTTTTTTACCACTTATCAGTCTGTAGGATACAGAGTACGGTGACAGGGATTTGAATGTAGTTATTTAGGCCTTATATCCTTTTAGTATGGTTTTTCTATGAGCATTCCAGTTGTTGCATGTCTTGACAGATATATGCCAAAGGGGGCATTATACTCCATCACTGGCCTCATAATTATACTGATGAAAATCAATTCAGACACCTATACGGAGCTTCCTTGAAAAGCACAAAGTTCTGATGTTCAGAAGGGCACACCCCTGTTCTCATCATAGAGGTAAATCCACGAGCTCCCCAGCCAAGGTAAATCAGACAGTTGTTTTAATGAATTGAGTGCTGATACTACATGATTCTGAAGATAAAAGCAGGGCTTTAATTCCATTTGCTGGTTAGTGGGGCAATTATGGTGACCACCAGGTACCCATCTGCACATCCATTGGGATTTATATGCCATTCATTAAAAGAAGGTTGTGATTAAGAACACTCTGGGAAAATCTGGTGTCTAGAAGGGCCCAAGGAACATTGTTCTATGACAGAGCATTAGATTTGAGTACTGTACACTCTGGGTGAAGCTTGGTTTCTGCAGGCTTTGCTCAACAGAGGATATGGCCTTTATGTTTTTGAGACTGAACTATGAAAAAATAGTCAAGGTAAGGGTTATATACACATTCCATTTGTCCAGCAATGAGCAACTACTGGAGCTAAACATTGGGCAAAAATCATTGAAGCAGTACCAAAGGCAAAGGGCAAGGAGTGGGATTAAAAATGGCCATCCCTAGTTAGAAGTCTCCGGAATCTTCTGTACTCCACAGAAACAGACAGGAAAGGTTTTTTTTTTTTTTTTAAATTCATAGTGACTTTGTATGCTTTTGGACTTAAACAGTGGGAGAGTCTGGAGGATTAGCATTTTGAGTTTGAGGACTGACAGAAATCAGCTTAGTCTGAGAACCAGTACAAAATGGGACACCACAGGCCATCTTTTCTTACAACCAAATTTTAGTTTTAGAATGGGGTATTCCTGGTCTGCTGCGACCCTTAGTATCCAGCTACCCAATGATTCTTGACTTCATCTCTAGACAATACCACATCTTCTTACCACATCTATGCATGAAACAACTTTGCCATTGAGTAGTGTCTTCCATACAAGTGGGAGCATAAGGGGTCTGGCCATTGGATTTTTATATAAAAAAAGTACAGTTTTGTACCTACCATAAATGTAGATGTTCGAAGATCCACATTGCTGCAGTCCTGACACTTGGGTAGTCCGCTGTCCCAGTCGGCCCGAATACCGAAGTATAAGGCTGACGTCGGTCAAGGCGCATTAGACTGACGTCAGTACGTCAGGGTACAAATGCGCATGACCGACGTCATTTCCTCAGTCTTTTCTTGCCCCAGATGTCAGAAGACCCTAAAAAGATAAGGCCAAACCAAAAAATAACAACACACCAAACACCCCTGTACCAAATATATGTACAATATATACAAAGTCAGAAAGGTACAACCCCACCCACACAACCACCCCGAAACACAGAGGGGAAGGAGGGAGGGTAAATTGAACTGCAGCAATGTGGATCTTCGAACATCTACATTTATGGTAGGTACAAAACTGTACTATGTTCATCTCACATTGCTGCAGTCCTGACACTTGGGTAGAATCCCAAAGCAGAGGTAAGGGAGGATGGCAAATCACAAAGAAGCAGGAGCTGACAACATGCCCTGTAAAATAGCAGTGGCAAAACCAGCCCTAGATTTAGAGTAGAGAGGAAGGTGGTAATGCTTAGAGAAAGTATGCACTGAACTCCAAGTAGCTGCCTCCAAAATATCCTTAGTTGCCACCCCCCTTAGGAATGCTGTTGAAGTGGCAGTAGCCCTAGTGGAATGAGGCCTAATCCCAGCTGGAATCTCCTTGCCATGATGGGAGTAACAGAAAGTAATGCAAAACCCAATCCACTTAGAAATAGTTTGTTTTGACACAGGCTTACCCTGAGAACTCAAAGCAAATGAAACAAACAACTGCTGAGACTGCCTAAAATCCTTAGTCCTGCTTAAATAATAACGTAATTGCCTGTGTACATCTAAAGTGTGCAAAATCTTTTCCCCCTTATTTTGGGGATTTGCATAAAAGGTAGGCAAATGAATAGTTTGGTTTAAAGCCACACTAGAAACCACTTTAGGCAGGAAAGAAGGATTAGTACGTAAAGATACCCTATCCTTATGAAAAATCAGGAAAGGCTCAACCGCCATAAGGGCCTGCAATTCAGACACCCTTCTTGCAGAGGTAATGGCTAACAAAAAAGCAGTCTTCCATGACAAATATTTCAATTCAGCAGTAGCTGCAGGCTCAAAAGGTTGTAGAGTGAGTTTCTCCAACACAAAATTGAGGTCCCAAGCAGGAGTAGGAGCTCTACGTGGGGGTCTTATATTCTTTGCCCCTCTAAGAAATTGCTTGAACAAAGGATGAGAAAACAATGGTGGGTCACAATCATAGTGAGCTGAGATTGCTGCAGCATGAATCTTAATGGAAGAGAAAGACAAACCTTTGTCCAATAACTCAGTAAGATATTGAAGAGCCACACTCAAATTTGGCTCAGAAACATCCAAATTCTTTGCTGCACTCCAAAATAAAAATCTCTTCCATTTTTCTGCGTACACGTTCCTTGTACTAGGTCTTCTGGCTTCCATAATCACATCCAAAACTTGAGGAAGCTGAGACCTGCTATGGTTCAAAACAGAATATGCCAGGCTGTTAGATGAAGAGAGTGAAGCTTGACATTGAGTAGATGCCCGTCCTTCTGAGACAATAGGTGTGGAATCAAAGGTAAGGGCCAAGGAGGCTTCCTTACCAGACTCCTCAGCAATGGGTACCAGTGCTGCCGAGGCCAATCTGGAGCTATTAAAATCATCCTTGGCTTGTCTTGTCTGACCTTTAGGAGTACCTTTGGGAGGAGAGGCAGCGGTGGAAAGGCATACACATGAAGATTTTTCCAACTGAAAGAAAGAGCATCCACTTTCCAGGCTGTGTGATGAAACCTTTGTGCAAAACTTTGGCAGCTGGTGGTTTAGTGGAGAAGCGAACAGATCTATGTCTGGAGTTCCCCATGACACTGTCAATTTCTGAAATACATGAAGATCCAGTTTCCACTCGTGGGGATCCATGATTTGCCTGCTTAACACATCTGCTAAGGAGTTCTGTGCTCCTGGCAGAAACCTTGCTTGAAGATTCAGTTGCAAGCTTAACGCAGTCTCCCACAAAATCATTGCTTGCCTGCATAGAGGATAAGAATGTGTTCCCCCTTGTTTGTTGATGTACCACATAACAGTTGTGTTGTCTGTTAGAATCAACACCTGCCCTGGAAGAAGTAAATCCTTGAAAGCCAGTAATGCAAACTGGACTGCTAACATCTCCTTCATGTTGATATGTAGATGCTGCAGTCTGGCAGGCCACTTGTCTTGTATCCACTTTCCATTCAGATGAGCTCCCCAAGCTGTGTCTGAGGCATCTGTCGTTAGAATTTGACTCGCCTCTGGCCAGGTCACAGAGAGTCCCTTGTTTAGGTGACATTCCTGAGCCCACCACAAAAATTCCTTTTGAATGCAAGGTATTATTTGAATGACAGTGTCCAAATCCTGGCAGTGCTGTGTCCATACATTTTTGAGATACCATTGCAGCTTCCTCATATGCAGTTTGGCATTGGGAAGCACCAGAATACAAGATGCCATGAACCCTAAGGCTTGAAGGACTGTCCTTGCAGTCAGCCCGGACTGATGAGATAGTTGATGGAAGTAGAAAGATTCTTTTGTTTGTCCGGGGTTAAAAAGGCCATCTGGGTTGCTGTATTCAGTCTCACACCCAGAAAGCACGTCTTGAGAGGGTACTAGACTGGACTTTATTTCGTTCACAGAATACCCTAGGCATCTTAGCACTGCTATCACATATTCCAAATGCTGAAGAAGCACGTCCCTTCCTTGAGCCAGAATCAGGCAATCGTCCAAATAAGGATATATTTGTATGCCTTTTAGCCTGAAGAAAGCTATCACTGGAGCCAGAACCTTTGTGAATACTCTGGGCGCAGTAGATAGGCCAAAGGGCAATGCAGAGAACTGATAATGAGAATTCCCAGCTCGAAAACGCAGATACTTCCTGCAAATTAGTCTGATGGGAACATGAAGGTAAGCTTCCTTGAGATCCAAAGTTACCATCCAGTGATCTTTGCCCAGCAGAGGTAAAAGCTGTTGTAACGTCAACATTTTGAACTTGGGAATGTCCAGATAAGTGTTGAGGATAGATAAATCCAAAATTGGTCTCCACGTGTTCCCCTTTTTTGGTACTAGGAACAGGCGAGAATAAAATCCTAGGCCCCTTTCTGGCACAGGAACCGGCTGAATGGCCCCTATTTGGAGTAACAGAGAAATTTGCTTGTGAGCCTCTTTCCTTTGATGAGGAGGAATGTCTGGCATGCCTTTGAAAGGAGGCAAGGTATGGAAATAAAACCTGTAACCGTGGTGAATGATATCCAATACCCATCTGTCTTGGGTAATTAAACTCCAGTTTTCTTTGAAAAGTGCCAACCTTCCTCCCAAAGGTGCTGCCAGACGAGAAGATTCTGGCAGCTGAAAAGGCAGGTCATTGGGTCTGTTTACGAAAGGACTGACCCCTGCCCTCACCAGAAGACTGAGCAGGTGAACTCCCTGTTCTAGGCCTAAAAGAACCTTGAGCTCTGCCCCTACCACTTCTAGACCTACCCCTAGACTGGGAATCATAAGCAGGATATGTCCACCCCTTGGTAGGCCAATTTCTACTAAACTTCGGAGGCTGAACCTGCAAAAAATCTTTAACAGTCTGCATAGACTTAGCCTTGTCCTCCATTTTCTTTAGAACTGCTTCCACAGGCGAACCAAACACATCAGATTGTAAAGGAGCGTCTAAAATCCTTGTCTTCACATGCTCAGCTAAATTCTGATCCCTCAGCCAGGCATGCCTGCGAAGAACCAAACCAGTGGCAGCCACCCTCGAAGAGACCTGCACAGCATCAAAACCACATTGCAAAGAATGCTTACCCACCTGTTCAGAAACATGAACTAAATCCTGCAACTCTTTACACTCAATACCTTCCGCCAAAGCATCTACCTTAGACTTTAATTGTGAAAGGAGATAATTTTGGTATTTCAACATGTGAAACTGGCAATTCAAAGCTCTCATGGCCAAAGTGGAAGAAGTATACACTTTCTTTCCCCATCTATCCAAAGCCCTTGCCTCTTTATCTGGAGGAACAGGATTTTTAACAGAAGCCTTAACACCTTTAGGCCCCTGAGAAACAGTTTCTGGGTCTGCCCTAGGACTCTTAAAAAGATACTTATGAGCTTCAGGCACCCTATAATATCTATCCGGTTTAACTGGAGCAGGAGGCAAAGAATCAGGGTTCAGAGAAGCCTCTGCAAAAACATCCTCCACCACATCTAGAACAGGAGGTATAGCTAAAGGCCTATGCTGGGGTAGAAACAAAAATTCCTAAGCCTTTTCCTGGAATCAGAGAAATCCTGACCTTCCCATTTAAAATGCTCCCTCATGGAATGAAGAGTCTCTGAAAATGAAAAATCCTCAGGAGGAGAAGCAGAAGGAGTAGAATCATCTACATCAGAATCAGAGTAAGGGGAATACTCCTGCAAGTCTTCAGCGGAAGACTCAGAAGCATCCGAACACTGCTCAAAACTCCCAAGCTCAGGTTCCTCCCTAGGCCTCTTATCAGGAGGGGGCATAGAACCTCTAATCATTGTAATCAAATCTTCTGCCATCTTAAGCATATGCTTCTTAGGAACAGACCCTGAAGAACTAGGGGTAACACCTGAAACAAAACCTGGCCTGCCCCTGGGAGAAGCCTTGGAAACAGGGAGGGCCTAACCACCTTAGGAAGGGAGGGAAGAACAGCTACCTGAGAAGCCCCTTCCACCTGGCCTACCTCCTGAGAGGTCACATCTTGCAGTAATAAAGTCTCTCCCTGGGATTCCAAAGAAATTTCTGGCTGAACCTCTGGCTCCACCGAGCCCTCTAAAGAACCGGCGTCCGAGGACGGTTCTTCCAGCCTAGGCTTTGCTGTTTTGTCCTTGCGCTTTTTGGCCGGAGCATCCGACGGCATTTTATAATTACACCGCTTCCCAAAGACTAACCTGGCACAATCTAATCTTCTCTTTATAGTGCATTTGTTAAATCTAGCACAAGAGCGACAGCCAACAACGTCGTGCTCAGGCCCTAAGCAAGGTATACACAAGGTATGGTAATCCCTATGAGGTATCTGTTTCCCACAAGAAATACAGTTATTCACTTTTTCTGACATCCGGTAAAATACTGAGGCAAGAAAAAACCAACATATTCCCAACGGGTACTTAGCCAACTTGGATTCGGTCTGAAACTCCGACTTCGGAAAATCTCAGAACGCCAACCTGCACTTGCAAAACTGCTTCTGCATCGGACCATGCGGCAAAAAAGACTGAGGAAATGACGTCGGTCATGCGCATTTGTACCCTGACGTACTGACGTCAGTCTAATGCGCCTTGACCGACGTCAGCCTTATACTTTGGTATTCGGGCCGACTGGGACAGCGGACTACCCAAGTGTCAGGACTGCAGCAATGTGAGATGAAGAACATCAGTGATGCTTTTGAACATTTTAAATCAAGTCTTTTCAGACCTGGAGGCGGACAATCTAAGCCTTCAGCAAGGCTTCTTGCAAAGGGGCGAACAGCTACAGGCCTTTGTGTGTGTGTGTGGGGGGGGGGGGGGTACAGCACACAACTCTAAAGCAGTCTTCGGGGCACCAGAAGACACAGTAGCCTGCCACTGAACCAAAAAGAAACAAAAAAGGCAGAGAAACCAAGGTATAAATTCAATCAAGCTCCAAAAAAAATAGCGTAACTAATAAATTTTAATATCCGCTTTCGTCCTTGGACTTCATCAGAACAATTAAAACATAAAAAAGCTCACATTTAAATACAAAACTAGTAAATCACTAACAGTAGCTGATTGGTCAAACAATTAAATTGTTAAATAAAAAAAGCCGTGATCAATAAAAAGCTGATTACTAAATTAAAAACATTGAGTTTGTTTTATACAAAAAATGTAGAAATAGAAACATTATCTTTGTCTATACTAGACAAGTCATTATTTAAAAAACATTTAATGTTGACTGCCTCATTTAGACCAGGGGCTTGATCTTTTTCTGGTGACAGCCTGCCACTGAAACTGATTCCTAACAAGAGCAAAGGTATCCCCAAAGACTAGATTTTCAGAAGGGGAGTCTGGGGATAATATACGCTTCACTGTTTGTACCACAGCACAGAGGAAGAAAATTTCAAATCTATAATCCACGTCATCATCCTTGTTCTGGACAACAAAAGGGCTTTGTCTATATCTGACAAAGATGAGAGTACCCTTCTAGGACTGTGGGGAAATTCACCACACAAAGGTCTGGTATGGTCTCTGCCTGCCAGCATTGCAAGATAATTTAAGAAAAGTACAGTTTTGTACCTACCATAAATGTAGATGTTAGAGTGTATACACTGCTGCAGTCATCACACTTTGGTTATCCTGCCGTCAGGCTGTCACGCAGTCGGGGCAGAGTTCCAAAGTCTTGGTCCGGCATCGGTTGCTGTCACTTCTTCCCTGATGTCAGTGCGCCAGGGGTATACAAGATGCAGCAGACGCCATTTTCTTCAGTTTTTCTTGCCCCACAGGTCAGGTGCCCCCAAGAAGGTAGGCAATGTAAATTGCTAATAAAACATACATAAGAAAAGCAATCAAATACTTTGATACCAGCAAATACTTCACATAGGCAACAAAGGGTAGAATACTAGGGTAAGTAACAGCAAGTAAGAGGGGAAGTAGGGAGGGTAACCTGGACTACAGCAGTGTATACACTCGAACATCTACATTTATGGTAGGTACAAAAAACTGTACTATGTAAAACTGTACTTTGTTCATGTTACACTGCTGCAGTCATCACACTTTGGTAGAATCCCAAAGCAGAGGTAGGGTGGTTGGTTCTATAAAGCATTAGGGGTGGCTATAAGGCCCTGAAGAACTGCAGTGGCAAACACAGCTCTGGATTTAGAGTTGAGAGGCAGATGGTAATGCTTGGTGAAGTTATGTACAGAACTCCAAACTGCTGCTTCCAAAATGTCCTTGGTAGGTACTCCTCTGAGGTAGGCAGTTAAAGTGGCGGTTGCCCTGGTGGAATGAGACCTAATGCTGTTAGGTGCAGTTTTTCCATGATGTGTATAGCAGAAACGTAGGCAATGGCCTATCCATTTTGAAATTGTCTGTTTTGAAATGGCTTTTCCCAGTGTTCCTGCAGCATATGATGCAAACAATTGCTCAGTTTTCCTGAAAGCTTTAGTTTTGTCCAAGCAAAAGCGCAACTGCCTGTTTATGTCCAAGGAATGCAGTAGTCTCTCCCCTTTATTCTGTGGGTTTGGATAAAAAGTTGGCAAGTGAATAGTTTGGTTTAGAGCCACACTTGATACCACCTTTGGCATAAAAGTAAAGTTTGTTCTTAAAGACACCCTGTTTTGGTGGAAAATGAGGAAAGGTTCCACAGCCATTAGTGCCTGTAATTCTGAAATTCTTCGTGCTGAGGTTACTGCCAGGAGCAGAGCAGTTTTCCAAGAGACACATTTTAAGTCTGCTGAGCTAGCTGGCTCAAAAGGAGGTAAAGTTAATTTTTCCAAGACAAAGTTGAGGCCCCAAGTTGGAGTTGGTGCTCTACGGGGCGGTCTTAGGTTTTTAGCCCCTGTGAGGTACTGTTTTACCAAAGGATGAGAAAAAATTGGTGGATCTGTGTTGTAATGAGCAGAGATGGCAGCGGCATGGATCTTAATGGATGAAAAGGAGAGGCCCTTGTCCTGCATCTCAGTCAAGTATTGTAGTATCTGAGGAATATTTGGGTCAAGGCTGTGAGCCTGGTTCCAGGCACAGAATCTCTTCCATTTATCCGAATAGGCTTTCCTGGTACTAGGACTTCTGGCCTCCAGAATGACATCCATAACAGTTTTGGAGAGAGGCATTGTTTGCTTGACTAAGGAATCTTCCATGCAGCCAGGTTTAAAGTCTCGAGCTGGCCATGAAGTATCCGACTGTTTTGCGGAGTCAGACGTTGTGAGATTTGAGGCAAAATCCATGGTGGTCCTTGTGCTAAGTTCTTTAAGACTGGGTAACAGTGCTAGCGTGGCCAGTCTGGGGCAATCAGGATCATCTTTGGCCTTTCTTGTCTGGCTTTTATGAGTACCTTTGAAAGGAGAGCTAGTGGTGGGACAGCATATACTTGCAGGTTTTTCCAGCTGAATGAGAGGGCATCCACTTTCCATGCTTGTGGGTGGTAAGTCCTTGTGCAGAATTTCTGTAGCTGGTAATTCATTGGGGATGCGAACAGATCTATGTCCGGGCTCCACCATTTCTGTGTTATCCTGAACATTTGTGGATGTAATTTCCACTCGTGCGGATCCATGATGTTTCTGCTTAAGTTGTCTGACCGTGTATTTTTCTCTCCTGGCAGGAATTGTGCTTGCAGATTAACTTGACAGGTTATAGCTGTGTTCCACAAGGTCATGGCTTGTGTGCAGAGGGGATATGAATGAGTGCCCCTTTGCTGGTTTATGTACCACATAACTGTGGTGTTGTCTGTCTTTAGTAGTAGTTGTCCTGGATGCAGAAGGTCCTTGAAAGCTATAAGGGCATTTTGTACGGCTAGCATCTCTTTTTGAATGATGTGAAGATCTTTGTTCTGCAGGCCACTTGCCCTGAATACATTTTCCTGCCATGTGTGCTCCCCAGGCATAATCCGAAGCATCTGGTGTCAGCGTTTGCCTGGCTGTGGGTTGAGTGAAAGGCTGTCCCTTGTTGAGGTGACAGGCTTGGGCCCACCATCGAAACTCCTGTTGAAGGCAATGAGTAAGTAGTATTACTGTTTCCAAACTGTGACAGTGTTGAGACCAGACGCACTTTAGATACCATTGTAGTTTCCTCATATGCAGTTTTGCATATGGAATTAGTAGTATGCAAGATGCCATGAAACACAAGGCCTGCAGAATTTTTCTTGCAGGGAGTCGAGTTTTTGTTGCCTTCAATTGGAAATATTGAGTCAGTTGTCCTTGCTCGTCTGGCGTGAGAGATAAGCCATCTGGACCATTGTATTTAAGCTGGCACCCAGGAATATTATCTCTTGTGAGGTCACTAGTTTTGATTTCTTTTCGTTTACAGTGTACCCTAGGCAAATTAGCAGTCTTTTTACAAATGCCAGATGCTTTAGAAGAATGTCTTTGCTCTCTGCTTGAATAAGGCAGCCGTCCAAATATGAATTCCTTTTTGTCTGCAAAAGGCAATTACTGGTGCCAGGCATTTTGTAAAGACCCTGGGCGCAGTAGATAAGCCAAAGGGCAGTGCAGAGAACTGGTAGTGCATTGAACCTGCTAAAAATCTGAGGTATCTTCTGCAATTTTGTCTGATAGGGACATGCAGGTATGCCTCCTTGAGGTCCAATGATACGAGCCAAGCTTTCTTGCCCAGCATGGGAAGAAGCTGCTGTAGTGTCATCATTTTGAATTTTGGAACATCCAGGTAATTATTTAGAGATGAAAGATCCAGAATGGGCCTCCAGGCTTTGTCCTGAGAACCAGAAAGAGACTTCAGTAAAATCCTTGTCCTTGCTCCTGTGTTGAATAGCTCATGTCCATGAGTGCTGTAATTTGCCTTTGAGCCTCTGCCCATTGATTTGGTGGCAGATTTGGCATTCCTTTTAACTTTGGTGGAGTGTAAAAGGGGAACCTGTAACCTTGAGTCACAATATTGAGAACCCATTTGTCTTGGGTGATTATTTGCCAATTGTGACTGAAAAGTGCCAGTTTTCCCGCCAACTGGGCTGCCAAGAGAGATATTTGGCAGCTGTAGTGGGAAGTCATTGGGTCTGTTTTTTTATAAGGTTGAGGCCAGTCTTCCCTTCTTTCTGAGGGGAAGCACCCCATTGTCGAGGCCTGCAAGTTCCTTGTGGTTGACCTCTGCCTCTTGGACGTCTGTATCTGCCCCTTTGAAGTCTGTCTGAAACTGGAAAGACCAATTCTTTGTTGGCCAATTTCTGCTAAATCGCAGAGGCTGAACCTGTACGACATCCTTCACTGTTTGCATAGATTTTGCTTTATCCTCCATTTTCTTTAATACCTCTTCTGCCTTAACTCCAAATAAAACATCCTGCTGCAAAGGTGTCCAATAATTTTGCTTTAACATGACCTGTTAAGGTCTGTTCTTTTAACCAAGCATGTCTTCTAATGACAGACCCTGTAACTGCTGCTCTACAGGAGGCCTCTAGGGAATCAAAACCACATTGCAAAGTATGTTTTCCCACTTATTCAGCTGCATGCAATAAATCCTGCATTTCCTTATATAGTTAGAAGACCTGAATTTGGAAGCATTTTTTGTTTCAACTGAGACATCAAATATTGCTGATATTTAAGCATGTGAAAGTGGCAATTTAGTGCTCTCATTGCTAAAGTTGCAGATGTGTATACTTTCTTTTCCCATCTAATGGTCTGGAATCTCTGTCAGAGGGAACTGGATTTTTTGCTGTAGAGGCCTTTACTCCTTTGGGACCCTGGGAAATAGTTTCTGGGTCAGCAAAAGGGCTTTTATAAAGGAATTTGTGAGAGTCAGGGACTCTGTAGTTATCTGTCTGGCTTAACTAGAGTTGGAGGTAAAGAATCAGGCCTCGAGCTGGATTCAGCATACACATCATCCACAATATCTTACACTGGCGGAATAGCGAGGGGTCTGTGTTGAGGTAGTAAAAGGAAATTTCTGAGCCTTTTCTTGGATTGAGTAATCCTGGCCCTCCCAACGGAAATGCTCCCGCATGGTATGTAAGGTTTCCCCAAAGGAGTAGTCCTATGGTGGAGAGGCTGAAGGAATGAATTCCTCAGCATCAGAATCCTCATAAGAAGGTAAGGAGTATCCTTGGTCTGAGGATGAATATGAAAAGATGGATACCTGGTCAGATGAGTCAGTGTGCATCCTGTCTACATCTTTTATCAGGAGGAGGATGGGACCCCCTGATCAGAGTGATTAAGTCTTCGGCCATTTTGAGCATCTGTTTCTTAGGCATGCAGGCCTGTCCTGGTGAATGCTGAAATTGTTTGTTTTAGATTTAGCAGAAGATTTAATGGTTAACCAAGTAGGCCTGAAAACACCCTCTGAAGCTGCGGGTTGTACAGCTACTCCGGAGCCCTCTGAAGGGTTAGTCTTGGTAGGTCTCAAGTCATGTGTATCCGAAGGTCCAGCCATCTCCACGTGGGAGTCAGAGGTGGCCTGTGGTTCCAAAGACGTGGTCGTCAGGGGCTGCGAAGGTGCCTCGCTGAAAGCCGGAGAACCGGTGACTGGCCTTGAAGAGGCTTAGTCAGTTTTGGGCTTCGAATGCCTGTCCTTATCTTTGCGCTTTTTGTGTATGCCGGTCATCAGTTGTTCCGACTGCATGGTGTAATTGAATTTTCTGCCAAAATAATGTTGGGCAAAAATCAAACCTACGTTTAATAGTGCGCTTGTTAAACCTAGCACAAAACCGACAACCAGTGACGTCGTGGTCTGGGCCTAGGCATGGGATACAATAGAAATGGAAATCCTTATGAGGTATTTGCTTCCCACAAGAAATACAATTATTAACTTTTACTGACATTGGTCTGAGGCAAGAAAAAGTTTCCCCAACGGGGTACTTAGCTTTGTAGAAGACTTCGGTTCTGGATTCGGAATGAAAATCTCAGGAGTCGGCGGACCGGCACTTGCGAACTATTTTGCATCGGGCACCGCGCAGCAAGAAAGACTGAAGAAAATGGCGTCGGCTGCATCTTGTATACCCCTGGCACACTGACGTCAGGGAAGAAGCGACAGCAACCGACGCTGGACCAAGACTTTGGAACTCGGGCCGACAGCGGGACCGCAAGATGGCAGGATAACCCAAGTGTGATGACTGCAGCAGTGTAACACGAACATCTTTTAGCCAGCAAGAACCAGCTATAAGGTTGGGTAGAGGATGTAGAGTACATGCATTGAATGCAGCATCCTACACTCCATCTTCCAACATTTACCCAATATCTGTAGTTTGGGTCAAGTAAGTATGGGGATCCTTTTGCTCTGATACACCATCATTAGTATTCACTATCAGCAGGGGTAAGCCCTATTACCCCTCCCCACTTAATCAACATGTCTCAGCTGGGACTAAGGGATAATCACTGTGCAAAATGGTTCAGCTTTCTGTTCAGTTTGGACATGATGACCTCCTTAGGGGCACTGCCACAGATAAGGAGTTTTCTGAACTCCATGCCAGGGAACTATGAACACCATCTTATTACTGCTTTTCTCAGACCAAGAAAACACAAGGGCATCTTCTGACTGTTCAAGGCCTAGAACATAACTCTCATGAAGAAAAGTTTGTAAGACACCATCAGTTTCAAAGGAGCTTCAGATAACAGTCAGCTTTTCTCTTCTTTAAAACTGCTACAACAGCATCACTTCTTGCTGTTGGGGCTTTTAGCCTCCACAGATGTCACAAGAGGAGATGGTTGTGGTACAGGACCAAGCAATGCACAAATTTATTGTGCCTGCCTCTGAAGTTAGTCCACCCTTCTCAGGCACATCTGTTCTGCTTGGCCAACTTCTCATATCACAGTTTGGGAACACCCAGTCACAAGCAAAAAAAGCCCCAACAGTGAACAGCCACAAACAGCGATAACCAACAGAAAAAGGTTATAGACTCTATCCTCCAGAGATATTTATCTATACTCTCCCATCTGTGGCCTGATGCAACAGATTTTAACAGTGGCAAAAAAGACCTGAACATAGCCTAATATTTACCTTTGAATAGTAGTCCATCAGGCTGCAGACTATTACAAGACTAGCCAATAGCTAGAAATCAAAATCAAACCCGGTACCCTCTGTCCGATAAAGACAGATCCCACCCCTGTCTAAATATGCCTTTACACAGAGAAATGCATACATCCAAAAAGTGGGAGACACCAGGTCAATAAAATGGGACTTTCCTCAGATACATACATTTTCCTAGACATGTCATTGACATTGGAAAACAATCACTAAAACTTATTATAAACAGTACAATATAAAACAAAGTTAGCAAGTCTATGATAAATGAAGAGGCTTCCAAATGAACACATTATCCAGCAGTCACCTGGAAGACAAAAAGTTAGGCTAAGGATTGAGGTCTTCCTATGGCAAAAAAAAAAATGAAAAAGGTGCAACTTGCTCCTCCTTTTCATCTGCACATCATACCAACATCCTAAGCAAGAGTAGTAGTTTTAAACAATTATGGAAACCTCTGATAAATTCTCAAAGTAAAACTAAACGTCCACCTGCAGCTACATAAAGAATCTCACAGCACCAGTAAACCTCACTACAAGATCTTAGGCTACTTCTACTACAGCATAACGCGTCTGAGATCTTGTAGAACAGGTTGATTTTAACTCTCATCCTGACAACACAGAGCCTCAAAGGAAAGAAAAGTTGGCCAACGCCAATTGTGTCATTTAACGATACAAAATAAAAAAGCAGTTACAGAAAGTAAAAAAAAAAAAAAACAGTCAACTGACTCATTTTATCCCATTTTTCTCAAAATGAAATGACTAAATAATCAAAAACAACAGCTGTGGGTGAGGTGAGGAGCAATCCACCTCCTCCACCATGAAGGGACAAAGGCACTCCTTCACTAATGTAACTAGGGCCCAAGCTTGCACAACTTTGGGTTACGGTATGCATCTTACAAATGACTGGATGTCTAGGATTGCTTCAACAAATAAGACTACTGGTTAACAACCACTTTTTCAGCTGGCCTGAACTAGAGAAAAAAATACTTTCTATCTCTAGTGTTCTTTCAACATGCAAAAATTTTATGAAAAATCTTACTTCCTCTTTTTCTTTTCTTTGAATCAGGAACTGTGACAACCTGTAACGAAAAAAAGTATGAATTAAAAAAAAAAACACACACAAGTGTATCTATAGTGATACTTAAAAGTACAAAACTGAGCTTGTTATGTTAGTCTTCTTCAAAAAATTATTTCATTGGGATAAAGGTGCACATAAATATGAATATATTAAAACTGTACAGGATTATAATTAAATGATGTGGCAAAACACCAAAAACATTGCATGCTCTGTCCACATTGCATGAAAAACTACTTCCAATGTGCAAGATTATATGCAGCATGAAGCATGACAGCATTTTCTGAGATTACAAGTATTCACCATCAGATTCGCTATACAAGCACAAAAAATTATAAATTTGTAAACATACAAAGTTTACAGGGTAGAAAGGCCACAAAACACAAAAGGCAGGAAGGTATTAAATAAAGCAGCAACGGAAGACAGTCCGATCAAAGATAAAAATGACAAATAAGTACTCAGACTGTATCAAACTTTTAAGAGACTATTTACAGTTGATAATAGCTTGGAAAAATTCCAGGTACCGTCAACAAGTAACCAGAAAAAAAGGCATGATTAGAAATAAAATCTAAAAAGGCAAAGAATTCAGAAGGCTTAGCACTACGGCACCAAAGTTAACTACTACAATAAAGAACTAAGTTACAATACATGGTAAAGGTATGCACTACTAATGGCCAAGTGACCACAGCATACATTCCTCTAACCTGCACATAAAGACATCCACATGGCACCTAACTACCTCACCCTCATACAGCAAGCAAGAATAAAAGAGATCTCTCTTCATGGAATTACTAATGCATGAATTACTGCTAGCAAAAGTGGCAGACTACATTCACGTCTTCCCAAAGTATTTATAAACAATAGGTATTGGCCATTTTAAAATGGACTACTTCACCAGCGTAGTTCTTCCAAACACAAGATGGCTTACCTGCCCATTCATTGACAATAGGTGCAATGAATGCCAACATAGACAGTAGGATAAAACTAGTAGTCTGTGGTGCTAAAGTGCTCAGACAAAAAAAGAAAGAAAAAAAAATGAGCTCTGGTCCAAACTGAAACTGCGCATATCACAGCAGTAAGGAACTGTGGCTGCACAGAAACATAAGAAACATGTTACAACCTGGCAAATAATTGCTTAACAAGCACTGAAGTCATCTACCTGGCAATATGATTTATTGAAGGGAGCCAAAAAAAAAAATCAATCAGGCAAAGTGGACCTGAACTGCACACTGGTGTAGATGAATTTACATTCACCCTAAAGCAGCTTTGGTTAAACAAGCTCTTTTGAATCTTTCAATTCTGTTATACAAGACTACATTTCCTGTGAATTACTCAATGAACCATTCAGCCATTTCATACTTCCCTCATCAAAAATCACATTTAACAACTACCTCCCTCCAATTAAGCACCTTTTGATGACAATACACCATCAGAGTCCTCCAAAAGAAAGCAATCCAAACTCCAAGAGTCCTACATTTTATTTCAGGAAAACTGATTTCCTCCATTTGAAGTAGCAGACTCAACCCCTAAGAAACTCTTGCCTTAAGAGGTTATTTTTTAGTGGTCAGTACATCACACATAAGGATTGCAGGACTTACTGTGTGCCAAGCACCTTACACAGTCTCCCACAAAACAGAGAGAACCTGAGACCAGTTCCCCCCCCTGCACATTAAAAGTACACCATGAAGTGGCACTAAATCAGACAGTTTAGCTTCCATATTTTTTCAATATCCAAAGAATAGAATATCTGCAACCTTGTGTGTGGAAAAGCACTGGAGATTATCTTAGTAGGACCAAATATTTCAGACAGACTAGCTTTCTGCATCCTTCAAATGACATACAAACACTGGTCAAACAGCTGGCTGCATTGCATTCAGATATGACCAGTAAGGAAAAACCTTGTAAACACAGATTAAGATGTATTCAGCAAGGTCAGAGGATACTACAGCCATCACTTAGGAATCCTCCAGCACCAAGTAAGTTAGACAGCTAAATGAAGTCCATTCGCATCTTTGCAAGACATTACAAACACTAGTAAGTGGATTTTCACTGCTGCAGCATTGATGAATTTTCCCTCCCCAAAACTTTCCCCAGTTCGCTCTGCCTTACTGCTCTTCTAAACAGTTATAGCCAAACTGCAGCAGTGACCTTTAATATGAGCACAGTAAAGCTGTGTGAGCATACTCACCATAAACACACTTGCTAGACTAGGATCACTGCAGAAGTTTAAATCAGAATGGCATCTCCCAGAAAACTAACTGGCTTATTCAGCTCACAGAACTGCAATGATGGTAGACCTGTAAAAATCCTACTCATTTCAAAATCTGTTCCTGTTTGCAGCTCTACTCCAGTGTGCCATCTTACTCTAACACTTCTAGTGGCACAGGAACAAATGCAAGGCCTGCTCGTTTTCAGACTTAGTCATATGCATGCATTTCAAATTTCTCCTTTTTATTTCAAGTTAAATCACTATGCCTTAAAATCTTAAGATATATTTAACCAGCTGTTATCACCCTCCTACAATCCTCTTCTTCCTGATCCTACTCCACTGAATCAATTATGCATTCACATTGTCCATGAGTTATCTGTCTAACCAAGGTGTTTAACATACCTCTAGTGCTGGCAAAATTAATGAAAATCTAAGGAACTGACATCTTCCAATGATGTACTAAATGTTTCTGCCAGAAACCTAGGCTTGCATCTAATACTGAAAAGAACTTGGCAAATGGAATTTAGATCACTTCTACAAATGGCAAGCAACTTAATGTGCTCTTCTAATCACTATTCAGATACCATGGACTAATGCAAGCAAGAATCTTGTCTCGCTTCACAACAGTAACAATTTCATTCACCTATTCTGCTGGCTCTAAATACTTTCATGTAACACAACTTTCCATTTTTTCAGTTCCCCTCATAGCTCTACTTTTGAAAGCTATCTTTACTTTTCATAGCAGCATCCATCACTACCGTAACATGTTATTTTTACATGCTACTCATTAGGTTTTCTAGGTTTAAGAAGTTTAAGGATACTGCTGCTAATGCTCTGGACAACATGCAGAAAAGCTTGTCCAAGATGGCTGCACAATGATGAACAGCTTATTATCAGCTCTCCCGTGTGAAAAAACTGAATAAAAGCAACAGTGAAATAAGCCTGAATAAAATTCAATTACTAAGTACACTGCCTGGATGCCAGCAAACAACTACTTTGGAGAACATGCAAATCAGGAAAAGGCGAAGAGAAAATTCAGGCTGGAAAGAATCCTGCAACTGCTCAGCAAAAAGCAGTTCAAGCTTCAGCTTTGATGCAAGAGATGGCTTTTAGTAATTTAGAAGCAAAATAAATCAAATGTCCCCAAAGATTATTACAATTAAATCAACTCAAACTGCTGGAAAAACAGAATAAGCTTTTAACTAGATATTCAAATGAACTGTTAAAAAGTACAGTTTTGTACCTACCATAAATGTAGATGTTAGAGTGTATATACTGCTGCAGTCATCACACTTGGGTTATCCTGCCGTCAGGCGGTCCCGCAGTCGGCCAAATTCCAAAATCTTGGTCGGGCGTCGATTGTTGTCACTTCTTCCCTGACGTCAGTGCGACAGGGGGATAAGAGGGGCAGCAGACGCCATTTTCTTCAGTTTTTCTTGCCCCAGATGTCAGGTGCCCCCAACTAGGAAGGCAATACAAATAACTATGCAAAAATACCTTGGTAGATAAACAATAGTACTAGCCGTTACCAAATACACCATATAGACATGCATCCAATAGACTGATGTACATGGAGTTATAACTAACACCCTGGTATGTAGAGGGGATGGTGGGAGGGTAACCTGGAGTGCAGCAGTATATACACGAACATCTACATTTATGGTAGGTACAAAACCGTACTATGTTCATCGTGTTATACTGCTGCAGTCATCACACTTGGGTTGAATCCCAAAGGTATGGATGGGTGGCTGGTACTAAACGGGGTTAGGAGAAGCTAGGATGCCCTGCAGAACTGCAGTGGCAAAACCAGCTCTGGTTTTTGAGTATAATGGAAGGTGGTAGTGCTTGGTAAAGGTGTGCACTGAACTCCAAGTAGCTGCCTCCAGAATGTACTTGGTTGGAACCCCCCTGAGAAAGGCTGCTGAGGCCCAGGTAGAATGGGACCTAATATTAACAGGCACTGCTTTCCCATGGTGCGAGTAGCAAAAGCGGATACAATGTGCTATCCATTTGGAGATGGTCTGTTTTGAAATAGCCTTTCCTTGTGAACCTGCAGCATAGGATACAAAGAGTTGGTCAGTTTTTCTGAAGGTCTTTGTCTTATCCAAATAGTAATGTAGCGGTCTGTGAATGTCCAAAGAGTGAAGGAGTCTTTCTCCTTTATTCTGGGGGTTTGGATAAAAGGTTGGTAAATGAATGGTCTGATTCAAAGCCACACTGGATACTACCTTTGGCATAAAGGTAGGGTTAGTTCGTAGAGAGACTCTGTCCTGATGGAAAATGATGAAAGGTGCCACTGCCATAAGTGCCTGTAGTTCTGAGTCCCTGCGTGCTGAGGTGATAGCCAGCAACAGAGCTGTTTTCCATGACAAGTATTGTAGTTCTGCTGAGAAGGCTGGTTCAAAAGGAGGCAGTGTTAATTTTTCTAAAACGAAGTTGAGGTCCCAAGCTGGAACTGGGGGGTTTCTGGGGGGTCTTATATTCTTAGCCCCTCTGAGAAACTGCCCTAGTAAAGGGTGTGAGAATATGGGAGGATCCGTATTATATTGAGCTGAAATGGCTGAAGCATGGATCTTAATGGATGAAAAAGAAAAGGCCTTTGTGTAGCATCGCAGTTAAGTATTGCAGTATTCGAGGAATGTTTGGTATCCCAGGATTTTGGCCTTTAGCCTGGTTCCATGCACAAAATCTTTTCCATTTGTCTGAGTACGTTTTTCTGGTGCTGGGCCTCCTGGCCTCCAAAATGACATTCAGGACGTCCTTTGATAGAAGTATTGATTGATAATTCAAGGTATTCTCCATGCAGCTAAATTTAAAGTCCTGAGCTGACTGTGAAGGATCTGAGAGTTTTGCTGAGTCAACAGAAGTGGGAATTGAGGTAAGATCCATGGAGGGCTGCGAGTCAAGGTCCTTAACAATGGGTACCAGTTCTGACGTGGCCAGTCCAGAGCAATGAGGATCATTTGTGGTCTCTCTGATCTGACTTTCAGTAATACCTTGGTCAAGAGAGGTAGTGGTGGGAAGGCATAAGACTGTCAATGCTGTCCAACTGAATGATAGGGCATCCACTTTCCAGGCTAGGGAATGATAAGTCCTTGTGCAAAATTTTTGTAGTTGGCAATTGTAGGGGGAGGCAAATAGATCTATGTCTGGGCGGCCTCACCTTTGTGTTATCATTGAAAATACTTGTGGGTGTAGTCTCCACTCATGAGGATCTGCCAAATTTCTGCTTAATTCGTCTGCCAATATGTTTTCCTTTCCTGGCAAGAACTGTGCTTGCAGTTGTACTTGGTAAGTCAATGCTGTGTTCCACAAGGTCATTGCCTGACTGCATAAAGGGTAGGAGTGTGTTCCTCCCTGTTTGTTTATGTACCACATAACTGTGGTGTTGTCTGTCCTTAGTAGTTGTCCTGGATGCAAGAGGTCCTTGAAGGCTGTCAGTGCATTTTGCACAGCTAGCATCTCCTTTTGGTTGATGTGTAGATGCATTTGTTTTGCAGACCATTTGCCCTGTATGCACTATCCTGCCATGTGTGCTCCCCAGGCGTAGTTTGAAGAATCTTGTTGTCATAGTTTGGTTTGCTGGAGGTAAGAAAAAAGGAAGACCCTTGTTTATTTGACATGCTTGAGCCCACCATAGGAACTCTTTTTGAATGCAGGGAATGAGAGGTATACTTGTTTCGAGGCCGTGCCTGTGTTGTCCATACACTTTTCAGGTACCATTGTAATTTCCTCATATGCAGCTTTGCATGTGGAATTAGTTGAACGCAGGATGCCATGAACCCCAATGCCTGCAGGATTTTCCTTGCAGTGAGCTGGGTAAAAGTTGCCATCTTTTGGAAGTATTGAGTCAGTTGTTTTTGTTTGTCTGGCATGAGATAAGCCATCTGGGCCATTGTATTTAAGTCGGCACCCAGGAATATTATGTCTTGTGAGGGTATTAGCTTTGACTTCTTTTTGTTTACTGTGTACCCTAGGCAACTTAGCAGCTTTGTTACAAATGCCAGATGCTGTAACAGAATGGCCTTGCTGTCCGCTTGGATCAGGCAGTCGTCCAGATATGGATAAATTTGTATTCCTCGTTGTTTGCAGTATGCAATTACTGATGCCAGGCATTTCGTAAATACTCTGGGTGCAGTAGATAAGCCAAAGGGCAATGCAGAGAATTGATAATGCGTTGTACCTGCCAAAAATCTGAGGTATCTTCTGCAATCTTGTCTGATAGGGACATGCAGATATGCCTCTGAGGTCAAACGTTACCAGCCAAGACTCCTTGCCCAGCATGGGAAGAAGCTGCTGTAGTGTGAGCATTTTGAATTTGGGTACCTCCAGGTTTGTGTTTAGAATACAGAAGTTTAAAATGGGTCTCCAGGCTTTGTCCTTTCTTGGTACTAGAAATAGTCTTGAGTAAAAACCTTGACCTTGCTCCTTTGTAGGTACCTTTTGAATTGCTTTCATATCCTTGAGAGCTGAAATTTGCGTTTGTGCCTCCGCCCATTTGTTTGGAGGCAGATTTGGCATGCCTCTCATCCGTGGTAAAGTGTGAAAATGAAATCTGTAGCCTCGGGTAATATCCAGAACCCATTTGTCCTTTGTTATGATGCGCCAATTTTGTGGAAATAGAGCCAGTTTTCCTCCCAAAGGTGCTGCCAGGGCAATTTTGCTTGGCAGGCGAAGAGGGAAGTCATTGTGTTTGTTTCCTGAAGGGTTGAGATCCTTCGTCTCCACCTCTGACTTGTTGTATGCCATTGTCTAGGCCTGAAAGAACCTTGTGGCTGGCCTCTGCCTCTTGGGCGCCTGTACCTACCCCTTTGAGGTCTGTCTGATGCAGGAAAGGACCAGTTTTTTGATGGCCAGTTTCTGCTGAAACGAGGAGGTTGTACTTGTAAAAAATCTTTAACTGTCTGCATAGATTTTGCCTTTTCTTCCATTTTCTTTAAAACTTCCTCTGCTTCGACACCAAACAACACATCTTTCTGCAATGGAGCATCCAATAACTTTGACATGTTCTGGTAAGGCTTGCTCTTTTAGCCAAGCATGTCTACGTATTACAGATCCTGTGACAGCTGCTCTACATGAGGCTTCCAATGAATCAAAAAGTACAGTTTTGTACCTACCATAAATGTAGATGTCCTAAGGATATAGCATCTGCAGTCATAACAAAATGGGTTGTCCTTGTCAGGAAGCCAGCCCTTCTCGGGTCGAAAGTCTGGGTCTGGCCTCGGCTGGTGTCGCACTTCACCCACTTCACCCAACTGCTGTCTCTGCTGGTCTGGGGGCGGCATCGCATTCTCCCGGTTTTTCTTCTCAGTGTTTCCTGCCCCCAGATGCCCAGTACCTCTTTGGAGGCTTTTTTTGCCATGAAATGTTTCCCAAAAAAAAAAATAGAAACAAAAATACAAAAAATACATATATATGTACATACATATACAAACAAACACCAGGGAAGTAGCTAGCTATTAGGTAGGCTATTAAAGGGGTACCACCCTAGAGGGGAAGGAGAGGGAGGGAGGGTATCTGACTGCAGATGCATTATCCTGTGTAAAATGCATCATCCACAACAGGAAGAACTGGAGGTATAGCTAAGGCCTATGTTGTGGGTAAGGTAGGAAGGTCCTAAGTCTTTTCTTGAATTGAAGAAATCTTGTCCCTGCCATTGGAATTTTTGCTCTCTCATGCATGGCATGCAATATTCAAAGGAAAAAAAGCTCTTGGTGGAGAGGCAGATGGTCCTAGATTCCTCAGCCTTTCAATCGGTAGACAAAGGAGCATCTGGGTTGTCTGTGTTGGTCTGTAGTGTTAGAAGAATCATCTAGAATCACTGGTTTGGTTCTGGGGACTCTGCTCTGGGTCTCTTCTCTTTCAGGAGGCTGAGAGGCTGTGGGATCCCTTTATTAAAGAGATGAGATCCTCATGAGATCCTCTGCCAGAGTAAGCACTGGAATACTGTGACTGGGGCTTAACGAGCACTGATAACAGGTTTATTTGCTTTAGTTTTGGCTGCTTTTAAAGGCCTTAATGCCCAATAGGCATGGCTGCAGGAGGCAGCACAGTTCACAGTGTGGGGTAGAGACCATCAAAGGAATGGTGTCCATAATTTAAGGAACCACAGTAGTGAAAAAAACTTTCAGGGTGCGAAACAAAGGTAGTAGCAGTCCCGGAGGTCATGGATTCGGGATTCGGGTTGGAGATCATTTCCCTTGGCGGCCTCGGTTTGCGCTTGCGTAAAACCGGTGACAAAACAAAACAGCGATAACCGTACTCAAGTCTTTCTTTCTGACCGCTTTTGTGTCGAGCGAGGTGCCGGCGGCTTTTAACATATTGAGACGCCGAGCGAAAAAGGCGAAAGGAAAAAACCCGGCGCCGCCAAACGAGTTACCGGTTGATCGGAACACGCTAAAGAGTTGAAGGTGCGGGCAGGTCTGCAGGCTGGGGGTAAGGTAGTAAACCGGGAATCCAGGTAAAGGTAAAGGTTGAGAGAATTAAGTTAGTTATTTTTCTTGCTTTTGCTGATCCACACTGTAAGGTATGCTTTCCCACCTGTTCTGCTGCATGCAGCAAATCCTGCATCTCTTTGAAATCAGGTTGATCTGTCCGAGGGATCATTTTCTGCTTTAACTGTGTAATCAAGTACTGCTGTTATTTTAGCATGTGGAATTGGCAGTTTAAGGCCCTCATGGCCATAGTGGCAGATGTATACACTATCTTCCCCCACCTTTCTAATGCTCTGGAATCTCTTTCAGAAGGGAGTGGATTCTTAGCAGTAGAGGCCTTAACCCCTTTGGGACCCTGGGAAATGGTTTTGGGGTCTGCAACAGGGCTTTTATATAGAAACTTATGAGAATCAGGAACTTGGTAGTATCTGTCTGGTTTAGCTGGTGCAGGAGGTAAGGAATCTGGGTTTAGACTAGATTTGGTGTAAACATCATCCAAAACGTCTAAAACTGGAGGAATTGCAAGGGGTCTAATGCTGTGGGAGAAGAAGAAACGCACGGAGTCTTTTCTTAGAGTCAGAGTAATCTTGGCCTTCCCAGTGGAAGTGTTCCCTCATGGTGTGTAAAGTTTCCCCAAAAGAGTAGTCTTCAGGGGGGGTGACAGAGGGAATGTACTCTTCTGCATCTGAGTCTTCATAAGGAGGGAAGGAATAATCCTGGTCCTCAGAGTTAGCTGAGGAAAAGGATGCTTGGTCAGAGGAAGGATAATCTTCCTCCAGTCTAGGCCTTTTGTCAGGAGGGGGTTGTGAACTCCTGATAAGGATAATTAAATCCTCAGCCATTTTAAGCATCTGTTTTTTTTAGGCATAGGGGCCCTGTGGGGATGTCTGTGGACCCAGTTTCCTAACTTTTAAGGGGGCTTTAAGTTTAGCATAAAACTTAATGGAGATAGTTGTCAGTTTGAAGACACCTTCAGAAACCGAAGGCCTGTCCAAAATCTCCGGATCACAGTCAGGGTTGGCGTCCGAGGGGCGAGAAGGAACCGGCTCCTGAGGCCCAGTTGATTCAGTCTGGGAGGCCGTCAGAATTTCTAACTCAGCAGTAGTCAGGGGTTGCGTAGGCGCCTCGCTGAAAACCGGAGAACCGTTGGTAGGCCTTGCTGAGGCCTCGGTATGTGGTCTTGGCCTTGGTTGCCTGTCTTTATCCTTGCGTTTTTTTTAATCCTTGGGGAAACTTTTCTTGCCTCAGACCGATGTCAGACAGTTAATAATTGCATTTCTGGGAGATCGTAGGTTTACCCCGGGAATCATCTCTATCACTGCTGGACAGAGGCACAGCAAACTAATGGGTATAGTATTCTCATCCTAAGGGGTGGTGAAAGCCACACACACTCTGGCTAGGCTTATAAATGCCCTAGGGCACATAGCCTAGTATGAACCTATGAACCTATTGCTGATGTCGGTTGCTCCGACATGCTATAGTTAAATTTTCTGCCAAAATAATGTCGGGCGAAATCTGCCCGACGCTTGATTGTACGTTTGTTGAACCTAGCACAAAACAGACAACCAGAGACGTCGTGGTCTGGGCCTAGGCAAGGAATACAACAAGAATGAAAATCCTTATGAGGTAATTGCTTCCCACAAGAAATGCAATTATTAACTTTGTCTGACATCGGTCTGAGGCAAGAAAAGTTTCCCCAACGGGGTACTTAGCTTTAGAGAAGACTTCGGGCTGAAATTCGATTAGAAAATCTCTGGAGCTAGCTAGCCAACCGGCACTTGCGAACTGCTTCTGCTTCGGGCACCGTGCGGCAATAGAGACTGAAGAAAATGGCGTCTGCTGCCTCTTATCGCCCTGTCGCACTGACGTCAGGGAAGAAGCGACAACCGACGCTGGACCAAGACTTTGGAATTCGGCCAACTGTGGGACCGCCTGACAGCAAGATAACCCAAGTGTGATGACTGCAGCAGTATAACACGAACATCTGTAAAAATCAGAAAATGAAATAAAAGGCTGGATGAGTATGGGGCTTGTCAAGAAGAGCTGTTTAAAAAAAGTTAGGAGAGTGTGTGTACAAAGAAAACCTGAGATTTTCTACTGTACTAGAGAAACTGGAAGTAACAGCCTGTATTAACTTCAAGTACAAATAAGCAACTGGAGTGATGCTGCACAGCAGGATTTAGTTAACTGAAAATGCACAGCGAGTGTTATGCTCCTACCCTGGCCTTGTTAAAGCAGCCACAACTTATATTCGTAAAGATGCAGCCAAACCAAAAGAAAAAGTTGATCCAGACAAAACTGAGGCAGGTGAGAAAAGTATTAAAAATTGGAGACAAAGTATTTTTTATTCACTGTACACCAGGAAGAAAAAAGTCAATTTATCCCAGGAATCAGCCATTATCAAGAG